>NW_027332187.1:300000-408011 GCF_040802235.1 Manis javanica | reverse complement strand
CCTACTCTGTGTGTTCTGTGGTCTGTGTGTTTTGCAAGTTGAGTGAGATATTGCGTGTTAGGACCGATATCTTGTGTATATGTTGCGTGTTTGGCATTGTGCATTCTGCGAGGCTCTGTGTGCTGTATGTTTTATGTGTGTTTGGAGTGATGTGTGCACTGTGTGAAATGTGTGTTGCATAAATTCGGTGTTCTTTCTGTGGTGGTTTGTGTGTGTTTTGCATGGGGGTTGCTATGTGTGTGGTTGTGTTTGACAGGTTGTGTGCGTGGTTGGCTCCTTGAGCAATGAGTGTACTTTGTGATGCGTGTACTGTGTATGGTCAAGCTTGGTCAGTGGGCCTCACTGTGGGTGTTGTGTTCACTCTGAGAACCGTGGTTCATGTGTATAGCGTGCAGTTATGTTCTCGGTGTGATGTGCTGTGCGTTGAGGGACTTCTGCATTCAAGTGCACAGAAGGTAGCCTCTCATGCTTGTCCGTTTTCGCCACAGGTTTGTAATCCTCCAGGAGGGCGTTGTTTCCTGAGGGTGCAAAGAGCCACGTCATCCCTTTAATAGCAAGGCCCTGACGATGCCTTTGTAGTAATCTGTCAGAAACTGCTGCGGGAGAGCCTTGTGCCAAACTCTGCTGGGGAAACAATCCACCGTGCACTGAGGAGACCCTCCCTGAGAGAATACTAGGCTGCTTTCGCCTTGCATGCAACTTGCTCCTACGTGATAAGGAAAACAGTAAACATTGCAGTAGAAGGCGGTCTTCTCTGTACGCCCTCTGTCTCAGAGACCGAAGTGAGCCGCGAATAGGCCTTCGCACTAGCCACACAGGAAGCTGCAGAACAAGATGCTTTGAAATGACAGCAGTGGAGGCAAGCCAGCTATGGATTCAGCTTATGTGAGTGAAAGAAACCAGTGCGGGATGGCCCATCCAAGGAATCATTGAAGCCGTGGCGGTGGAAGTCGAAACTGAGCTTGCAATGTGCTTTCCGTGTCTGTCGTGTGCGCGTGCACTCTAAGCGCCTGAGTGACGTCTGCTGCGCAGAGCTCTGTGTGTGCCGAGCGGCGTGCGCTCGCTTGGGTGGCCATTCGCGTGAGGCCTTGCTGAGGCAGCCTGGCTGTCAGAAAGTTGCCCGCATACAACGAATTCCGCTTGCAAAGTGCTTCCCGTGTCTGCCCTGTGTGCCTGCACTCTAAGCACCTGAGTGGAGTCTGCTGCGCAGAGCTCTGTGTGTGCCGAGCGGCGTGCGCTCGCTTGGGTGGCCATTCGCGTGAGGCCTTGCTGAGGCAGCCTGGCTGTCAGAAAGTTGCCCGCATACAACGAATTCCGCTTGCAATGTGCTTCCCGTGTCTGCCGTGTGTGCCTGCACTCTAAGCGCCTGAGTGGAGTCTGCTGCGCAGAGCTCTGTGTGTGCTGAGCGGCGTGCGCTCGCTTGGGTGGCCATTCGCGCGAGGCCTTGCTGAGGAAGCCTGGCTGTCAGGAAAACGCCCGCATACAACGAATTTAGCTTGGCAGTGCAAAAAGTCGCTTTCGTCTGCTACTACGTGGCCGCTCCAGAGAGGCCCAGGTTGGTCTGTGTGGTATGTAAGCCGGTTTCCCATGCCACAGTCTGAGCTTTGAAAACTAAGTGCCCATTGGCTTCAGTCCCCAACCATCATGTCAGCGAGAGGTGTGTGCAAGCTTCTGCAAAGCCTGGTGGCGGATGGGCCCTAAGCGTCAGGGCCGTTGTCCTGCAGAGAAGGATCTGAGGCTGTCTCAGTTCAAGGGATTTCCTGCTCAGCCATATCCAGACTGGCAGCTAAACACTGCTGTGTCAAGGCGAGCTTCTTATACACACTTCTACTCCCAGACACAGGGATACTGTGAAGAGGTCTTCCGCCCAGCCTCAGGGGAAGAGGCGGGGCAAGTTGCTTTCTGTACAGCATTCATTGGAAGCAGGACGTTTGGAGGTTCTGTTCCACAGGCGAAAAGCAGGCAGCACTAGGAGAATCTGTCAAGGAAGCTCCTCTTTATGGCTAGCGAGGCTTAATTCAAACGTGCAATGGAAAACTGTTCTGGGGTAACTGAGCTCTAACTTCACGCTCTAACACTTGCAGCTACTTTCTCCTAACTCATACAGAGTGGAATCGCCAAATACAGAGTAGAATTCTGTTGCGGTACGCTGTGTTCTTGTGTGCTTGGCGATGTATTGCCGACGGCCTGCGGGACCTGCTTGTCTTCTGTGTTGTGTGTTGTCCGTGCTGTGTGTATCTTGTATGTAGTATGTGCGGTATGTGTTCCTCACTGCTTGCTGAGTGCACAGTTCTGTGTATTTTTCACTGTGCTGTGTGTTATGTGAGATGTTGGTATTTGTGAGTGGTGTGTGTTGAGTGGTTCTTCGTGCATTGTACATTTCGCCTTTTTTGATGAGTTCTCTGTTGGCGGTTGCATATGTTGTGCGTTTGGTGTGTGGCTTCCCGTCTAATGTGTAGTGTGAAATGTGTGTCTGGTCTTTCTGTTGTCTGCTGTGTTGTGTACTGTGTTCTGGGTTGTGCGAGTGCTGTCTTTCGGCTTTCCGTGTGTTGCATACTGGGTCGATGTTGGGTGGGCTGTGTAATTTGAGCACTGTGTGCAAAGTTGAGTTTGCCTTGTGTCGGACGTGTTGTGTGCATGTGCATGTTGTGTGTGTGTGTTTGTGCGTTTTCGTTCGTGCTGTCTGCGTGTGGGTCTGCGTGTGCGCAGTTTTGTATGTTTGTGGTTGTGCGTGTTGTGTGTAGTGCGTTCTATGTGTGTTGCATGTGTTTTCGTCATTTGCGTGTGTGCACTTGTAGGTGCTGTGTCAGTTTTGTGTGTGTGAGATTGTGATTTGTGTGCTGTTGTGTTAGAGAGGCTGTGTGTGTGTGTTTGGCTGTTTGAGTTATGCACGTGATGTGAGATGTGTTGACTGTGTGTGGTTGTGCTTGTTTTGTACGTCTCTTGTGCGCAGTCTGCGGTCTGTGCAGTGTTTATCGCGCGTATTGTGAGCAGTAGCTATGTGCCTGCCTTTCAAGGGTGTGGTGTGTTTATGGTGTCTGTTGTGTGGCGTGTTTCTGTGTTGTGTGTGTGTGCACTGCGTTGTGCTCCTGTGTGAGGATGTATGTGTGGTGTGTCTGTGCGTGATTGTGTGTGTAGTGCGTAGTGTGTGAAATGGGTGCTACTTGTCTTCTTGGTTGGTTATATGTGTTTTGCCCATGGATTTGGGAGTGTCGTGTGTGTTAGGAGTTGTGGTACTTTTTGTGTGTGTCGTGTGTTGTGTTGTTTTGTGTTTTGTTTTTGTGTTGTGTGTGTCCTACTTTGTGTGTTCTGTGGTCTGTGTGTTTTGCAAGTTGAGTGAGATATTGGGTGTTAGGACCGATATTTTGTGTATATGTTGGGTGTTTGGCATTGTGCATTCTGCGAGGCTCTGTGTGCTGTATGTTTTATGTGTGTTTGGAGTGATGTGTGCACTGTGTGAAATGTGTGTTGCATAAATTCGGTGTTTTTTGTGTGGTGGTTTGTGTGTGTTTTGCATGGGGGTTGCTATGTGTGTGGTTGTGTTTGACAGGTTGTGTGCGTGGTTGGCTCCTTGAGCAATGGAGTGTACTTTGTGATGCGGTGTACTGTGTATGGTCAAGCTTGGTCAGTGGGCCTCACTGTGGGTGTTGTGTTCACTCTGAGAACCGTGGTTCATGTGTATAGCGTGCAGTTATGTTCTCGGTGTGATGTGCTGTGCGTTGAGGGACTTCTGCATTCAAGTGCACAGAAGGTAGCCTCTCATGCTTGTCCGTTTTCGCCACAGGTTTGTAATCCTCCCAGGAGGGCGTTGTTTCCTGAGGGTGCAAAGAGCCACGTCATCGCTTTAATAGCAAGGCCGTGACGATGCCTTTGTAGTAATCTGACAGAACGTGCTGGGGGAGAGCCTTGTGCCAAACTCTGCTGGGGAAACAATCCACCGTGCACTGAGGAGACCCTCCCTGAGAGAATACTAGGCTGCTTTCGCCTTGCATGCAACTTGCTCCTACGTGATAAGGAAAACAGTAAACATTGCAGTAGAAGGCGGTCTTCTCTGTACGCCCTCTGTCTCAGAGACCGAAGTGAGCCGCGAATAGGCCTTCGCACTAGCCACACAGGAAGCTGCAGAACAAGATGCTTTGAAATGACAGCAGTGGAGGCAAGCCAGCTATGGATTCAGCTTATGTGAGTGAAAGAAACCAGTGCGGGATGGCCCATCCAAGGAATCATTGAAGCCGTGGCGGTGGAAGTTGAAACTGAGCTTGCAATGTGCTTTCCGTGTCTGTCGTGTGCGCGTGCACTCTAAGCGCCTGAGTGACGTCTGCTGCGCAGAGCTCTGTGTGTGCCGAGCGGCGTGCGCTCGCTTGGGTGGCCATTCGCGTGAGGCCTTGCTGAGGCAGCCTGGCTGTCAGAAAGTTGCCCGCATACAACGAATTCCGCTTGCAAAGTGCTTCCCGTGTCTGCCCTGTGTGCCTGCACTCTAAGCACCTGAGTGGAGTCTGCTGCGCAGAGCTCTGTGTGTGCCGAGCGGCGTGCGCTCGCTTGGGTGGCCATTCGCGTGAGGCCTTGCTGAGGCAGCCTGGCTGTCAGAAAGTTGCCCGCATACAACGAATTCCGCTTGCAATGTGCTTCCCGTGTCTGCCGTGTGTGCCTGCACTCTAAGCGCCTGAGTGGAGTCTGCTGCGCAGAGCTCTGTGTGTGCTGAGCGGCGTGCGCTCGCTTGGGTGGCCATTCGCGCGAGGCCTTGCTGAGGAAGCCTGGCTGTCAGGAAAACGCCCGCATACAACGAATTTAGCTTGGCAGTGCAAAAAGTCGCTTTCGTCTGCTACTACGTGGCCGCTCCAGAGAGGCCCAGGTTGGTCTGTGTGGTATGTAAGCCGGTTTCCCATGCCACGGTCTGAGCTTTGAAAACTAAGTGCCCATTGGCTTCAGTCCCCAACCATCATGTCAGCGAGAGGGTGTGTGCAAGCTTCTGCAAAGCCTGGTGGCGGATGGGCCCTAAGCGTCAGGGCCGTTGTCCTGCAGAGAAGGATCTGAGGCTGTCTCAGTTCAAGGGATTTCCTGCTCAGCCATATCCAGACTGGCAGCTAAACACTGCTGTGTCAAGGCGAGCTTCTTATACACACTTCTACTCCCAGACATGCAGGGATACTGTGAAGAGGTCTTCCGCCCAGCCTCAGGGGAAGAGGCGGGGCAAGTTGCTTTCTGTACAGCATTCATTGGAAGCAGGACGTTTGGAGGTTCTGTTCCACAGGCGAAAAGCAGGCAGCACTAGGAGAATCTGTCAAGGAAAGTCCTCTTTATGGCTAGGGAGGCTTAATTCAAACGTGCAATGGAAAATTGTTCTGGGGTAACTGAGCTCTAACTTCACGCTCTAACACTTGCAGCTACTTTCTCCTAACTCATACAGAGTGGAATCGCCAAATACAGAGTAGAATTCTGTTGCGGTACGCTGTGTTCTTGTGTGCTTGGCGATGTATTGCCGACGGCCTGCGGGACCTGCTTGTCTTCTGTGTTGTGTGTTGTCCGTGCTGTGTGTATTTTGTATGTAGTATGTGCGGTATGTGTTCCTCACTGCTTGCTGAGTGCACAGTTCTGTGTATTTTTCACTGTGCTGTGTGTTATGTGAGATGTTGGTATTTGTGAGTGGTGTGTGTTGAGTGGTTCTTCGTGCATTGTACATTTCGCCTTTTTTGATGAGTTCTCTGTTGGCGGTTGCATATGTTGTGCGTTTGGTGTGTGGCTTCCCGTCTAATGTGTAGTGTGAAATGTGTGTCTGGTCTTTCTGTTGTCTGCTGTGTTGTGTACTGTGTTCTGGGTTGTGCGAGTGCTGTCTTTCGGCTTTCCGTGTGTTGCATACTGGGTCGATGTTGGGTGGGCTGTGTAATTTGAGCACTGTGTGCAAAGTTGAGTTTGCCTTGTGTCGGACGTGTTGTGTGCATGTGCATGTTGTGTGTGTGTGTTTGTGCGTTTTCGTTCGTGCTGTCTGCGTGTGGGTCTGCGTGTGCGCAGTATTGTATGCTTGTGGTTGTGCGTGTTGTGTGTAGTGCGTTCTATGTGTGTTGCATGTGTTTTCGTCAGTTGCGTGTGTGCACTTGTAGGTGCTGTGTCAGTTTTGTGTGTGTGAGATTGTGATTTGTGTGCTGTTGTGTTAGAGAGGCTGTGTGTGTGTGTTTGGCTGTTTGAGTTATGCACGTGATGTGAGATGTGTTGACTGTGTGTGGTTGTGCTTGTTTTGTACGTCTCTTGTGCGCAGTCTGCGGTCTGTGCAGTGTTTATCGCGCGTATTGTGAGCAGTAGCTATGTGCCTGCCTTTCAAGGGTGTGGTGTGTTTATGGTGTCTGTTGTGTGGCGTGTTTCTGTGTTGTGTGTGTGTGCACTGCGTTGTGCTCCTGTGTGAGGATGTATGTGTGGTGTGTCTGTGCGTGATTGTGTGTGTAGTGCGTAGTGTGTGAAATGGGTGCTACTTGTCTTCTTGGTTGGTTATATGTGTTTTGCCCATGGATTTGGGAGTGTCGTGTGTGTTAGGAGTTGTGGTACTTTCTGTGTGTGTCGTGTGCTGTGTTGTTCTGTGATTTGTGTTTGTGCTGTGTGTGTCCTACTCTGTGTGTTCTGTGGTCTGTGTGTTTTGCAAGTTGAGTGAGATATTGCGTGTTAGGACCGATATCTTGTGTATATGTTGCGTGTTTGGCATTGTGCATTCTGCGAGGCTCTGTGTGCTGTATGTTTTATGTGTGTTTGGAGTGATGTGTGCACTGTGTGAAATGTGTGTTGCATAAATTCGGTGTTCTTTCTGTGGTGGTTTGTGTGTGTTTTGCATGGGGGTTGCTATGTGTGTGGTTGTGTTTGACAGGTTGTGTGCGTGGTTGGCTCCTTGAGCAATGAGTGTACTTTGTGATGCGTGTACTGTGTATGGTCAAGCTTGGTCAGTGGGCCTCACTGTGGGTGTTGTGTTCACTCTGAGAACCGTGGTTCATGTGTATAGCGTGCAGTTATGTTCTCGGTGTGATGTGCTGTGCGTTGAGGGACTTCTGCATTCAAGTGCACAGAAGGTAGCCTCTCATGCTTGTCCGTTTTCGCCACAGGTTTGTAATCCTCCAGGAGGGCGTTGTTTCCTGAGGGTGCAAAGAGCCACGTCATCCCTTTAATAGCAAGGCCCTGACGATGCCTTTGTAGTAATCTGTCAGAAACTGCTGCGGGAGAGCCTTGTGCCAAACTCTGCTGGGGAAACAATCCACCGTGCACTGAGGAGACCCTCCCTGAGAGAATACTAGGCTGCTTTCGCCTTGCATGCAACTTGCTCCTACGTGATAAGGAAAACAGTAAACATTGCAGTAGAAGGCGGTCTTCTCTGTACGCCCTCTGTCTCAGAGACCGAAGTGAGCCGCGAATAGGCCTTCGCACTAGCCACACAGGAAGCTGCAGAACAAGATGCTTTGAAATGACAGCAGTGGAGGCAAGCCAGCTATGGATTCAGCTTATGTGAGTGAAAGAAACCAGTGCGGGATGGCCCATCCAAGGAATCATTGAAGCCGTGGCGGTGGAAGTTGAAACTGAGCTTGCAATGTGCTTTCCGTGTCTGTCGTGTGCGCGTGCACTCTAAGCGCCTGAGTGACGTCTGCTGCGCAGAGCTCTGTGTGTGCCGAGCGGCGTGCGCTCGCTTGGGTGGCCATTCGCGTGAGGCCTTGCTGAGGCAGCCTGGCTGTCAGAAAGTTGCCCGCATACAACGAATTCCGCTTGCAAAGTGCTTCCCGTGTCTGCCCTGTGTGCCTGCACTCTAAGCACCTGAGTGGAGTCTGCTGCGCAGAGCTCTGTGTGTGCCGAGCGGCGTGCGCTCGCTTGGGTGGCCATTCGCGTGAGGCCTTGCTGAGGCAGCCTGGCTGTCAGAAAGTTGCCCGCATACAACGAATTCCGCTTGCAATGTGCTTCCCGTGTCTGCCGTGTGTGCCTGCACTCTAAGCGCCTGAGTGGAGTCTGCTGCGCAGAGCTCTGTGTGTGCTGAGCGGCGTGCGCTCGCTTGGGTGGCCATTCGCGCGAGGCCTTGCTGAGGAAGCCTGGCTGTCAGGAAAACGCCCGCATACAACGAATTTAGCTTGGCAGTGCAAAAAGTCGCTTTCGTCTGCTACTACGTGGCCGCTCCAGAGAGGCCCAGGTTGGTCTGTGTGGTATGTAAGCCGGTTTCCCATGCCACAGTCTGAGCTTTGAAAACTAAGTGCCCATTGGCTTCAGTCCCCAACCATCATGTCAGCGAGAGGTGTGTGCAAGCTTCTGCAAAGCCTGGTGGCGGATGGGCCCTAAGCGTCAGGGCCGTTGTCCTGCAGAGAAGGATCTGAGGCTGTCTCAGTTCAAGGGATTTCCTGCTCAGCCATATCCAGACTGGCAGCTAAACACTGCTGTGTCAAGGCGAGCTTCTTATACACACTTCTACTCCCAGACACAGGGATACTGTGAAGAGGTCTTCCGCCCAGCCTCAGGGGAAGAGGCGGGGCAAGTTGCTTTCTGTACAGCATTCATTGGAAGCAGGACGTTTGGAGGTTCTGTTCCACAGGCGAAAAGCAGGCAGCACTAGGAGAATCTGTCAAGGAAGCTCCTCTTTATGGCTAGCGAGGCTTAATTCAAACGTGCAATGGAAAATTGTTCTGGGGTAACTGAGCTCTAACTTCACGCTCTAACACTTGCAGCTACTTTCTCCTAACTCATACAGAGTGGAATCGCCAAATACAGAGTAGAATTCTGTTGCGGTACGCTGTGTTCTTGTGTGCTTGGCGATGTATTGCCGACGGCCTGCGGGACCTGCTTGTCTTCTGTGTTGTGTGTTGTCCGTGCTGTGTGTATCTTGTATGTAGTATGTGCGGTATGTGTTCCTCACTGCTTGCTGAGTGCACAGTTCTGTGTATTTTTCACTGTGCTGTGTGTTATGTGAGATGTTGGTATTTGTGAGTGGTGTGTGTTGAGTGGTTCTTCGTGCATTGTACATTTCGCCTTTTTTGATGAGTTCTCTGTTGGCGGTTGCATATGTTGTGCGTTTGGTGTGTGGCTTCCCGTCTAATGTGTAGTGTGAAATGTGTGTCTGGTCTTTCTGTTGTCTGCTGTGTTGTGTACTGTGTTCTGGGTTGTGCGAGTGCTGTCTTTCGGCTTTCCGTGTGTTGCATACTGGGTCGATGTTGGGTGGGCTGTGTAATTTGAGCACTGTGTGCAAAGTTGAGTTTGCCTTGTGTCGGACGTGTTGTGTGCATGTGCATGTTGTGTGTGTGTGTTTGTGCGTTTTCGTTCGTGCTGTCTGCGTGTGGGTCTGCGGGTGCGCAGTATTGTAGGCTTGTGGTTGGGCGTGTTGTGTGTAGTGCGTTCTATGTGTGTTGCATGTGTTTTCGTCAGTTGCGTGTGTGCACTTGTAGGTGCTGTGTCAGTTTTGTGTGTGTGAGATTGTGATTTGTGTGCTGTTGTGTTAGAGAGGCTGTGTGTGTGTGTTTGGCTGTTTGAGTTATGCACGTGATGTGAGATGTGTTGACTGTGTGTGGTTGTGCTTGTTTTGTACGTCTCTTGTGCGCAGTCTGCGGTCTGTGCAGTGTTTATCGCGCGTATTGTGAGCAGTAGCTATGTGCCTGCCTTTCAAGGGTGTGGTGTGTTTATGGTGTCTGTTGTGTGGCGTGTTTCTGTGTTGTGTGTGTGTGCACTGCGTTGTGCTCCTGTGTGAGGATGTATGTGTGGTGTGTCTGTGCGTGATTGTGTGTGTAGTGCGTAGTGTGTGAAATGGGTGCTACTTGTCTTCTTGGT
The DNA here is from genome assembly GCF_040802235.1 of Manis javanica. Taxonomy (NCBI): domain Eukaryota; kingdom Metazoa; phylum Chordata; class Mammalia; order Pholidota; family Manidae; genus Manis; species Manis javanica. The sequence goes on along the minus strand of NW_027332187.1, from coordinate 398,240 downwards.
TGGTTATATGTGTTTTGCCCATGGATTTGGGAGTGTCGTGTGTGTTAGGAGTTGTGGTACTTTCTGTGTGTGTCGTGTGCTGTGTTGTTCTGTGATTTGTGTTTGTGCTGTGTGTGTCCTACTCTGTGTGTTCTGTGGTCTGTGTGTTTTGCAAGTTGAGTGAGATATTGCGTGTTAGGACCGATATCTTGTGTATATGTTGCGTGTTTGGCATTGTGCATTCTGCGAGGCTCTGTGTGCTGTATGTTTTATGTGTGTTTGGAGTGATGTGTGCACTGTGTGAAATGTGTGTTGCATAAATTCGGTGTTCTTTCTGTGGTGGTTTGTGTGTGTTTTGCATGGGGGTTGCTATGTGTGTGGTTGTGTTTGACAGGTTGTGTGCGTGGTTGGCTCCTTGAGCAATGAGTGTACTTTGTGATGCGTGTACTGTGTATGGTCAAGCTTGGTCAGTGGGCCTCACTGTGGGTGTTGTGTTCACTCTGAGAACCGTGGTTCATGTGTATAGCGTGCAGTTATGTTCTCGGTGTGATGTGCTGTGCGTTGAGGGACTTCTGCATTCAAGTGCACAGAAGGTAGCCTCTCATGCTTGTCCGTTTTCGCCACAGGTTTGTAATCCTCCAGGAGGGCGTTGTTTCCTGAGGGTGCAAAGAGCCACGTCATCCCTTTAATAGCAAGGCCCTGACGATGCCTTTGTAGTAATCTGTCAGAAACTGCTGCGGGAGAGCCTTGTGCCAAACTCTGCTGGGGAAACAATCCACCGTGCACTGAGGAGACCCTCCCTGAGAGAATACTAGGCTGCTTTCGCCTTGCATGCAACTTGCTCCTACGTGATAAGGAAAACAGTAAACATTGCAGTAGAAGGCGGTCTTCTCTGTACGCCCTCTGTCTCAGAGACCGAAGTGAGCCGCGAATAGGCCTTCGCACTAGCCACACAGGAAGCTGCAGAACAAGATGCTTTGAAATGACAGCAGTGGAGGCAAGCCAGCTATGGATTCAGCTTATGTGAGTGAAAGAAACCAGTGCGGGATGGCCCATCCAAGGAATCATTGAAGCCGTGGCGGTGGAAGTTGAAACTGAGCTTGCAATGTGCTTTCCGTGTCTGTCGTGTGCGCGTGCACTCTAAGCGCCTGAGTGACGTCTGCTGCGCAGAGCTCTGTGTGTGCCGAGCGGCGTGCGCTCGCTTGGGTGGCCATTCGCGTGAGGCCTTGCTGAGGCAGCCTGGCTGTCAGAAAGTTGCCCGCATACAACGAATTCCGCTTGCAAAGTGCTTCCCGTGTCTGCCCTGTGTGCCTGCACTCTAAGCACCTGAGTGGAGTCTGCTGCGCAGAGCTCTGTGTGTGCCGAGCGGCGTGCGCTCGCTTGGGTGGCCATTCGCGTGAGGCCTTGCTGAGGCAGCCTGGCTGTCAGAAAGTTGCCCGCATACAACGAATTCCGCTTGCAATGTGCTTCCCGTGTCTGCCGTGTGTGCCTGCACTCTAAGCGCCTGAGTGGAGTCTGCTGCGCAGAGCTCTGTGTGTGCTGAGCGGCGTGCGCTCGCTTGGGTGGCCATTCGCGCGAGGCCTTGCTGAGGAAGCCTGGCTGTCAGGAAAACGCCCGCATACAACGAATTTAGCTTGGCAGTGCAAAAAGTCGCTTTCGTCTGCTACTACGTGGCCGCTCCAGAGAGGCCCAGGTTGGTCTGTGTGGTATGTAAGCCGGTTTCCCATGCCACAGTCTGAGCTTTGAAAACTAAGTGCCCATTGGCTTCAGTCCCCAACCATCATGTCAGCGAGAGGTGTGTGCAAGCTTCTGCAAAGCCTGGTGGCGGATGGGCCCTAAGCGTCAGGGCCGTTGTCCTGCAGAGAAGGATCTGAGGCTGTCTCAGTTCAAGGGATTTCCTGCTCAGCCATATCCAGACTGGCAGCTAAACACTGCTGTGTCAAGGCGAGCTTCTTATACACACTTCTACTCCCAGACACAGGGATACTGTGAAGAGGTCTTCCGCCCAGCCTCAGGGGAAGAGGCGGGGCAAGTTGCTTTCTGTACAGCATTCATTGGAAGCAGGACGTTTGGAGGTTCTGTTCCACAGGCGAAAAGCAGGCAGCACTAGGAGAATCTGTCAAGGAAGCTCCTCTTTATGGCTAGCGAGGCTTAATTCAAACGTGCAATGGAAAATTGTTCTGGGGTAACTGAGCTCTAACTTCACGCTCTAACACTTGCAGCTACTTTCTCCTAACTCATACAGAGTGGAATCGCCAAATACAGAGTAGAATTCTGTTGCGGTACGCTGTGTTCTTGTGTGCTTGGCGATGTATTGCCGACGGCCTGCGGGACCTGCTTGTCTTCTGTGTTGTGTGTTGTCCGTGCTGTGTGTATCTTGTATGTAGTATGTGCGGTATGTGTTCCTCACTGCTTGCTGAGTGCACAGTTCTGTGTATTTTTCACTGTGCTGTGTGTTATGTGAGATGTTGGTATTTGTGAGTGGTGTGTGTTGAGTGGTTCTTCGTGCATTGTACATTTCGCCTTTTTTGATGAGTTCTCTGTTGGCGGTTGCATATGTTGTGCGTTTGGTGTGTGGCTTCCCGTCTAATGTGTAGTGTGAAATGTGTGTCTGGTCTTTCTGTTGTCTGCTGTGTTGTGTACTGTGTTCTGGGTTGTGCGAGTGCTGTCTTTCGGCTTTCCGTGTGTTGCATACTGGGTCGATGTTGGGTGGGCTGTGTAATTTGAGCACTGTGTGCAAAGTTGAGTTTGCCTTGTGTCGGACGTGTTGTGTGCATGTGCATGTTGTGTGTGTGTGTTTGTGCGTTTTCGTTCGTGCTGTCTGCGTGTGGGTCTGCGTGTGCGCAGTATTGTATGCTTGTGGTTGTGCGTGTTGTGTGTAGTGCGTTCTATGTGTGTTGCATGTGTTTTCGTCAGTTGCGTGTGTGCACTTGTAGGTGCTGTGTCAGTTTTGTGTGTGTGAGATTGTGATTTGTGTGCTGTTGTGTTAGAGAGGCTGTGTGTGTGTGTTTGGCTGTTTGAGTTATGCACGTGATGTGAGATGTGTTGACTGTGTGTGGTTGTGCTTGTTTTGTACGTCTCTTGTGCGCAGTCTGCGGTCTGTGCAGTGTTTATCGCGCGTATTGTGAGCAGTAGCTATGTGCCTGCCTTTCAAGGGTGTGGTGTGTTTATGGTGTCTGTTGTGTGGCGTGTTTCTGTGTTGTGTGTGTGTGCACTGCGTTGTGCTCCTGTGTGAGGATGTATGTGTGGTGTGTCTGTGCGTGATTGTGTGTGTAGTGCGTAGTGTGTGAAATGGGTGCTACTTGTCTTCTTGGTTGGTTATATGTGTTTTGCCCATGGATTTGGGAGTGTCGTGTGTGTTAGGAGTTGTGGTACTTTCTGTGTGTGTCGTGTGCTGTGTTGTTCTGTGATTTGTGTTTGTGCTGTGTGTGTCCTACTCTGTGTGTTCTGTGGTCTGTGTGTTTTGCAAGTTGAGTGAGATATTGCGTGTTAGGACCGATATCTTGTGTATATGTTGCGTGTTTGGCATTGTGCATTCTGCGAGGCTCTGTGTGCTGTATGTTTTATGTGTGTTTGGAGTGATGTGTGCACTGTGTGAAATGTGTGTTGCATAAATTCGGTGTTCTTTCTGTGGTGGTTTGTGTGTGTTTTGCATGGGGGTTGCTATGTGTGTGGTTGTGTTTGACAGGTTGTGTGCGTGGTTGGCTCCTTGAGCAATGAGTGTACTTTGTGATGCGTGTACTGTGTATGGTCAAGCTTGGTCAGTGGGCCTCACTGTGGGTGTTGTGTTCACTCTGAGAACCGTGGTTCATGTGTATAGCGTGCAGTTATGTTCTCGGTGTGATGTGCTGTGCGTTGAGGGACTTCTGCATTCAAGTGCACAGAAGGTAGCCTCTCATGCTTGTCCGTTTTCGCCACAGGTTTGTAATCCTCCAGGAGGGCGTTGTTTCCTGAGGGTGCAAAGAGCCACGTCATCCCTTTAATAGCAAGGCCCTGACGATGCCTTTGTAGTAATCTGTCAGAAACTGCTGCGGGAGAGCCTTGTGCCAAACTCTGCTGGGGAAACAATCCACCGTGCACTGAGGAGACCCTCCCTGAGAGAATACTAGGCTGCTTTCGCCTTGCATGCAACTTGCTCCTACGTGATAAGGAAAACAGTAAACATTGCAGTAGAAGGCGGTCTTCTCTGTACGCCCTCTGTCTCAGAGACCGAAGTGAGCCGCGAATAGGCCTTCGCACTAGCCACACAGGAAGCTGCAGAACAAGATGCTTTGAAATGACAGCAGTGGAGGCAAGCCAGCTATGGATTCAGCTTATGTGAGTGAAAGAAACCAGTGCGGGATGGCCCATCCAAGGAATCATTGAAGCCGTGGCGGTGGAAGTTGAAACTGAGCTTGCAATGTGCTTTCCGTGTCTGTCGTGTGCGCGTGCACTCTAAGCGCCTGAGTGACGTCTGCTGCGCAGAGCTCTGTGTGTGCCGAGCGGCGTGCGCTCGCTTGGGTGGCCATTCGCGTGAGGCCTTGCTGAGGCAGCCTGGCTGTCAGAAAGTTGCCCGCATACAACGAATTCCGCTTGCAAAGTGCTTCCCGTGTCTGCCCTGTGTGCCTGCACTCTAAGCACCTGAGTGGAGTCTGCTGCGCAGAGCTCTGTGTGTGCCGAGCGGCGTGCGCTCGCTTGGGTGGCCATTCGCGTGAGGCCTTGCTGAGGCAGCCTGGCTGTCAGAAAGTTGCCCGCATACAACGAATTCCGCTTGCAATGTGCTTCCCGTGTCTGCCGTGTGTGCCTGCACTCTAAGCGCCTGAGTGGAGTCTGCTGCGCAGAGCTCTGTGTGTGCTGAGCGGCGTGCGCTCGCTTGGGTGGCCATTCGCGCGAGGCCTTGCTGAGGAAGCCTGGCTGTCAGGAAAACGCCCGCATACAACGAATTTAGCTTGGCAGTGCAAAAAGTCGCTTTCGTCTGCTACTACGTGGCCGCTCCAGAGAGGCCCAGGTTGGTCTGTGTGGTATGTAAGCCGGTTTCCCATGCCACAGTCTGAGCTTTGAAAACTAAGTGCCCATTGGCTTCAGTCCCCAACCATCATGTCAGCGAGAGGTGTGTGCAAGCTTCTGCAAAGCCTGGTGGCGGATGGGCCCTAAGCGTCAGGGCCGTTGTCCTGCAGAGAAGGATCTGAGGCTGTCTCAGTTCAAGGGATTTCCTGCTCAGCCATATCCAGACTGGCAGCTAAACACTGCTGTGTCAAGGCGAGCTTCTTATACACACTTCTACTCCCAGACACAGGGATACTGTGAAGAGGTCTTCCGCCCAGCCTCAGGGGAAGAGGCGGGGCAAGTTGCTTTCTGTACAGCATTCATTGGAAGCAGGACGTTTGGAGGTTCTGTTCCACAGGCGAAAAGCAGGCAGCACTAGGAGAATCTGTCAAGGAAGCTCCTCTTTATGGCTAGCGAGGCTTAATTCAAACGTGCAATGGAAAATTGTTCTGGGGTAACTGAGCTCTAACTTCACGCTCTAACACTTGCAGCTACTTTCTCCTAACTCATACAGAGTGGAATCGCCAAATACAGAGTAGAATTCTGTTGCGGTACGCTGTGTTCTTGTGTGCTTGGCGATGTATTGCCGACGGCCTGCGGGACCTGCTTGTCTTCTGTGTTGTGTGTTGTCCGTGCTGTGTGTATCTTGTATGTAGTATGTGCGGTATGTGTTCCTCACTGCTTGCTGAGTGCACAGTTCTGTGTATTTTTCACTGTGCTGTGTGTTATGTGAGATGTTGGTATTTGTGAGTGGTGTGTGTTGAGTGGTTCTTCGTGCATTGTACATTTCGCCTTTTTTGATGAGTTCTCTGTTGGCGGTTGCATATGTTGTGCGTTTGGTGTGTGGCTTCCCGTCTAATGTGTAGTGTGAAATGTGTGTCTGGTCTTTCTGTTGTCTGCTGTGTTGTGTACTGTGTTCTGGGTTGTGCGAGTGCTGTCTTTCGGCTTTCCGTGTGTTGCATACTGGGTCGATGTTGGGTGGGCTGTGTAATTTGAGCACTGTGTGCAAAGTTGAGTTTGCCTTGTGTCGGACGTGTTGTGAGCATGTGCATGTTGTGTGTGTGTGTTTGTGCGTTTTCGTTCGTGCTGTCTGCGTGTGGGTCTGCGTGTGCGCAGTATTGTATGCTTGTGGTTGTGCGTGTTGTGTGTAGTGCGTTCTATGTGTGTTGCATGTGTTTTCGTCAGTTGCGTGTGTGCACTTGTAGGTGCTGTGTCAGTTTTGTGTGTGTGAGATTGTGATTTGTGTGCTGTTGTGTTAGAGAGGCTGTGTGTGTGTGTTTGGCTGTTTGAGTTATGCACGTGATGTGAGATGTGTTGACTGTGTGTGGTTGTGCTTGTTTTGTACGTCTCTTGTGCGCAGTCTGCGGTCTGTGCAGTGTTTATCGCGCGTATTGTGAGCAGTAGCTATGTGCCTGCCTTTCAAGGGTGTGGTGTGTTTATGGTGTCTGTTGTGTGGCGTGTTTCTGTGTTGTGTGTGTGTGCACTGCGTTGTGCTCCTGTGTGAGGATGTATGTGTGGTGTGTCTGTGCGTGATTGTGTGTGTAGTGCGTAGTGTGTGAAATGGGTGCTACTTGTCTTCTTGGTTGGTTATATGTGTTTTGCCCATGGATTTGGGAGTGTCGTGTGTGTTAGGAGTTGTGGTACTTTCTGTGTGTGTCGTGTGCTGTGTTGTTCTGTGATTTGTGTTTGTGCTGTGTGTGTCCTACTCTGTGTGTTCTGTGGTCTGTGTGTTTTGCAAGTTGAGTGAGATATTGCGTGTTAGGACCGATATCTTGTGTATATGTTGCGTGTTTGGCATTGTGCATTCTGCGAGGCTCTGTGTGCTGTATGTTTTATGTGTGTTTGGAGTGATGTGTGCACTGTGTGAAATGTGTGTTGCATAAATTCGGTGTTCTTTCTGTGGTGGTTTGTGTGTGTTTTGCATGGGGGTTGCTATGTGTGTGGTTGTGTTTGACAGGTTGTGTGCGTGGTTGGCTCCTTGAGCAATGAGTGTACTTTGTGATGCGTGTACTGTGTATGGTCAAGCTTGGTCAGTGGGCCTCACTGTGGGTGTTGTGTTCACTCTGAGAACCGTGGTTCATGTGTATAGCGTGCAGTTATGTTCTCGGTGTGATGTGCTGTGCGTTGAGGGACTTCTGCATTCAAGTGCACAGAAGGTAGCCTCTCATGCTTGTCCGTTTTCGCCACAGGTTTGTAATCCTCCAGGAGGGCGTTGTTTCCTGAGGGTGCAAAGAGCCACGTCATCCCTTTAATAGCAAGGCCCTGACGATGCCTTTGTAGTAATCTGTCAGAAACTGCTGCGGGAGAGCCTTGTGCCAAACTCTGCTGGGGAAACAATCCACCGTGCACTGAGGAGACCCTCCCTGAGAGAATACTAGGCTGCTTTCGCCTTGCATGCAACTTGCTCCTACGTGATAAGGAAAACAGTAAACATTGCAGTAGAAGGCGGTCTTCTCTGTACGCCCTCTGTCTCAGAGACCGAAGTGAGCCGCGAATAGGCCTTCGCACTAGCCACACAGGAAGCTGCAGAACAAGATGCTTTGAAATGACAGCAGTGGAGGCAAGCCAGCTATGGATTCAGCTTATGTGAGTGAAAGAAACCAGTGCGGGATGGCCCATCCAAGGAATCATTGAAGCCGTGGCGGTGGAAGTTGAAACTGAGCTTGCAATGTGCTTTCCGTGTCTGTCGTGTGCGCGTGCACTCTAAGCGCCTGAGTGACGTCTGCTGCGCAGAGCTCTGTGTGTGCCGAGCGGCGTGCGCTCGCTTGGGTGGCCATTCGCGTGAGGCCTTGCTGAGGCAGCCTGGCTGTCAGAAAGTTGCCCGCATACAACGAATTCCGCTTGCAAAGTGCTTCCCGTGTCTGCCCTGTGTGCCTGCACTCTAAGCACCTGAGTGGAGTCTGCTGCGCAGAGCTCTGTGTGTGCCGAGCGGCGTGCGCTCGCTTGGGTGGCCATTCGCGTGAGGCCTTGCTGAGGCAGCCTGGCTGTCAGAAAGTTGCCCGCATACAACGAATTCCGCTTGCAATGTGCTTCCCGTGTCTGCCGTGTGTGCCTGCACTCTAAGCGCCTGAGTGGAGTCTGCTGCGCAGAGCTCTGTGTGTGCTGAGCGGCGTGCGCTCGCTTGGGTGGCCATTCGCGCGAGGCCTTGCTGAGGAAGCCTGGCTGTCAGGAAAACGCCCGCATACAACGAATTTAGCTTGGCAGTGCAAAAAGTCGCTTTCGTCTGCTACTACGTGGCCGCTCCAGAGAGGCCCAGGTTGGTCTGTGTGGTATGTAAGCCGGTTTCCCATGCCACAGTCTGAGCTTTGAAAACTAAGTGCCCATTGGCTTCAGTCCCCAACCATCATGTCAGCGAGAGGTGTGTGCAAGCTTCTGCAAAGCCTGGTGGCGGATGGGCCCTAAGCGTCAGGGCCGTTGTCCTGCAGAGAAGGATCTGAGGCTGTCTCAGTTCAAGGGATTTCCTGCTCAGCCATATCCAGACTGGCAGCTAAACACTGCTGTGTCAAGGCGAGCTTCTTATACACACTTCTACTCCCAGACACAGGGATACTGTGAAGAGGTCTTCCGCCCAGCCTCAGGGGAAGAGGCGGGGCAAGTTGCTTTCTGTACAGCATTCATTGGAAGCAGGACGTTTGGAGGTTCTGTTCCACAGGCGAAAAGCAGGCAGCACTAGGAGAATCTGTCAAGGAAGCTCCTCTTTATGGCTAGCGAGGCTTAATTCAAACGTGCAATGGAAAATTGTTCTGGGGTAACTGAGCTCTAACTTCACGCTCTAACACTTGCAGCTACTTTCTCCTAACTCATACAGAGTGGAATCGCCAAATACAGAGTAGAATTCTGTTGCGGTACGCTGTGTTCTTGTGTGCTTGGCGATGTATTGCCGACGGCCTGCGGGACCTGCTTGTCTTCTGTGTTGTGTGTTGTCCGTGCTGTGTGTATCTTGTATGTAGTATGTGCGGTATGTGTTCCTCACTGCTTGCTGAGTGCACAGTTCTGTGTATTTTTCACTGTGCTGTGTGTTATGTGAGATGTTGGTATTTGTGAGTGGTGTGTGTTGAGTGGTTCTTCGTGCATTGTACATTTCGCCTTTTTTGATGAGTTCTCTGTTGGCGGTTGCATATGTTGTGCGTTTGGTGTGTGGCTTCCCGTCTAATGTGTAGTGTGAAATGTGTGTCTGGTCTTTCTGTTGTCTGCTGTGTTGTGTACTGTGTTCTGGGTTGTGCGAGTGCTGTCTTTCGGCTTTCCGTGTGTTGCATACTGGGTCGATGTTGGGTGGGCTGTGTAATTTGAGCACTGTGTGCAAAGTTGAGTTTGCCTTGTGTCGGACGTGTTGTGTGCATGTGCATGTTGTGTGTGTGTGTTTGTGCGTTTTCGTTCGTGCTGTCTGCGTGTGGGTCTGCGTGTGCGCAGTATTGTATGCTTGTGGTTGTGCGTGTTGTGTGTAGTGCGTTCTATGTGTGTTGCATGTGTTTTCGTCAGTTGCGTGTGTGCACTTGTAGGTGCTGTGTCAGTTTTGTGTGTGTGAGATTGTGATTTGTGTGCTGTTGTGTTAGAGAGGCTGTGTGTGTGTGTTTGGCTGTTTGAGTTATGCACGTGATGTGAGATGTGTTGACTGTGTGTGGTTGTGCTTGTTTTGTACGTCTCTTGTGCGCAGTCTGCGGTCTGTGCAGTGTTTATCGCGCGTATTGTGAGCAGTAGCTATGTGCCTGCCTTTCAAGGGTGTGGTGTGTTTATGGTGTCTGTTGTGTGGCGTGTTTCTGTGTTGTGTGTGTGTGCACTGCGTTGTGCTCCTGTGTGAGGATGTATGTGTGGTGTGTCTGTGCGTGATTGTGTGTGTAGTGCGTAGTGTGTGAAATGGGTGCTACTTGTCTTCTTGGTTGGTTATATGTGTTTTGCCCATGGATTTGGGAGTGTCGTGTGTGTTAGGAGTTGTGGTACTTTCTGTGTGTGTCGTGTGCTGTGTTGTTCTGTGATTTGTGTTTGTGCTGTGTGTGTCCTACTCTGTGTGTTCTGTGGTCTGTGTGTTTTGCAAGTTGAGTGAGATATTGCGTGTTAGGACCGATATCTTGTGTATATGTTGCGTGTTTGGCATTGTGCATTCTGCGAGGCTCTGTGTGCTGTATGTTTTATGTGTGTTTGGAGTGATGTGTGCACTGTGTGAAATGTGTGTTGCATAAATTCGGTGTTCTTTCTGTGGTGGTTTGTGTGTGTTTTGCATGGGGGTTGCTATGTGTGTGGTTGTGTTTGACAGGTTGTGTGCGTGGTTGGCTCCTTGAGCAATGAGTGTACTTTGTGATGCGTGTACTGTGTATGGTCAAGCTTGGTCAGTGGGCCTCACTGTGGGTGTTGTGTTCACTCTGAGAACCGTGGTTCATGTGTATAGCGTGCAGTTATGTTCTCGGTGTGATGTGCTGTGCGTTGAGGGACTTCTGCATTCAAGTGCACAGAAGGTAGCCTCTCATGCTTGTCCGTTTTCGCCACAGGTTTGTAATCCTCCAGGAGGGCGTTGTTTCCTGAGGGTGCAAAGAGCCACGTCATCCCTTTAATAGCAAGGCCCTGACGATGCCTTTGTAGTAATCTGTCAGAAACTGCTGCGGGAGAGCCTTGTGCCAAACTCTGCTGGGGAAACAATCCACCGTGCACTGAGGAGACCCTCCCTGAGAGAATACTAGGCTGCTTTCGCCTTGCATGCAACTTGCTCCTACGTGATAAGGAAAACAGTAAACATTGCAGTAGAAGGCGGTCTTCTCTGTACGCCCTCTGTCTCAGAGACCGAAGTGAGCCGCGAATAGGCCTTCGCACTAGCCACACAGGAAGCTGCAGAACAAGATGCTTTGAAATGACAGCAGTGGAGGCAAGCCAGCTATGGATTCAGCTTATGTGAGTGAAAGAAACCAGTGCGGGATGGCCCATCCAAGGAATCATTGAAGCCGTGGCGGTGGAAGTTGAAACTGAGCTTGCAATGTGCTTTCCGTGTCTGTCGTGTGCGCGTGCACTCTAAGCGCCTGAGTGACGTCTGCTGCGCAGAGCTCTGTGTGTGCCGAGCGGCGTGCGCTCGCTTGGGTGGCCATTCGCGTGAGGCCTTGCTGAGGCAGCCTGGCTGTCAGAAAGTTGCCCGCATACAACGAATTCCGCTTGCAAAGTGCTTCCCGTGTCTGCCCTGTGTGCCTGCACTCTAAGCACCTGAGTGGAGTCTGCTGCGCAGAGCTCTGTGTGTGCCGAGCGGCGTGCGCTCGCTTGGGTGGCCATTCGCGTGAGGCCTTGCTGAGGCAGCCTGGCTGTCAGAAAGTTGCCCGCATACAACGAATTCCGCTTGCAATGTGCTTCCCGTGTCTGCCGTGTGTGCCTGCACTCTAAGCGCCTGAGTGGAGTCTGCTGCGCAGAGCTCTGTGTGTGCTGAGCGGCGTGCGCTCGCTTGGGTGGCCATTCGCGCGAGGCCTTGCTGAGGAAGCCTGGCTGTCAGGAAAACGCCCGCATACAACGAATTTAGCTTGGCAGTGCAAAAAGTCGCTTTCGTCTGCTACTACGTGGCCGCTCCAGAGAGGCCCAGGTTGGTCTGTGTGGTATGTAAGCCGGTTTCCCATGCCACAGTCTGAGCTTTGAAAACTAAGTGCCCATTGGCTTCAGTCCCCAACCATCATGTCAGCGAGAGGTGTGTGCAAGCTTCTGCAAAGCCTGGTGGCGGATGGGCCCTAAGCGTCAGGGCCGTTGTCCTGCAGAGAAGGATCTGAGGCTGTCTCAGTTCAAGGGATTTCCTGCTCAGCCATATCCAGACTGGCAGCTAAACACTGCTGTGTCAAGGCGAGCTTCTTATACACACTTCTACTCCCAGACACAGGGATACTGTGAAGAGGTCTTCCGCCCAGCCTCAGGGGAAGAGGCGGGGCAAGTTGCTTTCTGTACAGCATTCATTGGAAGCAGGACGTTTGGAGGTTCTGTTCCACAGGCGAAAAGCAGGCAGCACTAGGAGAATCTGTCAAGGAAGCTCCTCTTTATGGCTAGCGAGGCTTAATTCAAACGTGCAATGGAAAATTGTTCTGGGGTAACTGAGCTCTAACTTCACGCTCTAACACTTGCAGCTACTTTCTCCTAACTCATACAGAGTGGAATCGCCAAATACAGAGTAGAATTCTGTTGCGGTACGCTGTGTTCTTGTGTGCTTGGCGATGTATTGCCGACGGCCTGCGGGACCTGCTTGTCTTCTGTGTTGTGTGTTGTCCGTGCTGTGTGTATCTTGTATGTAGTATGTGCGGTATGTGTTCCTCACTGCTTGCTGAGTGCACAGTTCTGTGTATTTTTCACTGTGCTGTGTGTTATGTGAGATGTTGGTATTTGTGAGTGGTGTGTGTTGAGTGGTTCTTCGTGCATTGTACATTTCGCCTTTTTTGATGAGTTCTCTGTTGGCGGTTGCATATGTTGTGCGTTTGGTGTGTGGCTTCCCGTCTAATGTGTAGTGTGAAATGTGTGTCTGGTCTTTCTGTTGTCTGCTGTGTTGTGTACTGTGTTCTGGGTTGTGCGAGTGCTGTCTTTCGGCTTTCCGTGTGTTGCATACTGGGTCGATGTTGGGTGGGCTGTGTAATTTGAGCACTGTGTGCAAAGTTGAGTTTGCCTTGTGTCGGACGTGTTGTGTGCATGTGCATGTTGTGTGTGTGTGTTTGTGCGGTTTCGTTCGGGCTGGCTGTGTGTGGGTCTGCGTGTGCGCAGTATTGTATGCTTGTGGTTGTGGGTGTTCTGTGTAGTCGTTTTTATGTGTGTTGCATGTGTTTTCGTCAGTTGCGTGTGTGCACTTGTAGGTGCTGTGTCAGTTTTGTGTGTGTGAGATTGTGATTTGTGTGCTGTTGTGTTAGAGAGGCTGTGTGTGTGTGTTTGGCTGTTTGAGTTATGCACGTGATGTGAGATGTGTTGACTGTGTGTGGTTGTGCTTGTTTTGTACGTCTCTTGTGCGCAGTCTGCGGTCTGTGCAGTGTTTATCGCGCGTATTGTGAGCAGTAGCTATGTGCCTGCCTTTCAAGGGTGTGGTGTGTTTATGGTGTCTGTTGTGTGGCGTGTTTCTGTGTTGTGTGTGTGTGCACTGCGTTGTGCTCCTGTGTGAGGATGTATGTGTGGTGTGTCTGTGCGTGATTGTGTGTGTAGTGCGTAGTGTGTGAAATGGGTGCTACTTGTCTTCTTGGTTGGTTATATGTGTTTTGCCCATGGATTTGGGAGTGTCGTGTGTGTTAGGAGTTGTGGTACTTTCTGTGTGTGTCGTGTGCTGTGTTGTTCTGTGATTTGTGTTTGTGCTGTGTGTGTCCTACTCTGTGTGTTCTGTGGTCTGTGTGTTTTGCAAGTTGAGTGAGATATTGCGTGTTAGGACCGATATCTTGTGTATATGTTGCGTGTTTGGCATTGTGCATTCTGCGAGGCTCTGTGTGCTGTATGTTTTATGTGTGTTTGGAGTGATGTGTGCACTGTGTGAAATGTGTGTTGCATAAATTCGGTGTTCTTTCTGTGGTGGTTTGTGTGTGTTTTGCATGGGGGTTGCTATGTGTGTGGTTGTGTTTGACAGGTTGTGTGCGTGGTTGGCTCCTTGAGCAATGAGTGTACTTTGTGATGCGTGTACTGTGTATGGTCAAGCTTGGTCAGTGGGCCTCACTGTGGGTGTTGTGTTCACTCTGAGAACCGTGGTTCATGTGTATAGCGTGCAGTTATGTTCTCGGTGTGATGTGCTGTGCGTTGAGGGACTTCTGCATTCAAGTGCACAGAAGGTAGCCTCTCATGCTTGTCCGTTTTCGCCACAGGTTTGTAATCCTCCAGGAGGGCGTTGTTTCCTGAGGGTGCAAAGAGCCACGTCATCCCTTTAATAGCAAGGCCCTGACGATGCCTTTGTAGTAATCTGTCAGAAACTGCTGCGGGAGAGCCTTGTGCCAAACTCTGCTGGGGAAACAATCCACCGTGCACTGAGGAGACCCTCCCTGAGAGAATACTAGGCTGCTTTCGCCTTGCATGCAACTTGCTCCTACGTGATAAGGAAAACAGTAAACATTGCAGTAGAAGGCGGTCTTCTCTGTACGCCCTCTGTCTCAGAGACCGAAGTGAGCCGCGAATAGGCCTTCGCACTAGCCACACAGGAAGCTGCAGAACAAGATGCTTTGAAATGACAGCAGTGGAGGCAAGCCAGCTATGGATTCAGCTTATGTGAGTGAAAGAAACCAGTGCGGGATGGCCCATCCAAGGAATCATTGAAGCCGTGGCGGTGGAAGTTGAAACTGAGCTTGCAATGTGCTTTCCGTGTCTGTCGTGTGCGCGTGCACTCTAAGCGCCTGAGTGACGTCTGCTGCGCAGAGCTCTGTGTGTGCCGAGCGGCGTGCGCTCGCTTGGGTGGCCATTCGCGTGAGGCCTTGCTGAGGCAGCCTGGCTGTCAGAAAGTTGCCCGCATACAACGAATTCCGCTTGCAAAGTGCTTCCCGTGTCTGCCCTGTGTGCCTGCACTCTAAGCACCTGAGTGGAGTCTGCTGCGCAGAGCTCTGTGTGTGCCGAGCGGCGTGCGCTCGCTTGGGTGGCCATTCGCGTGAGGCCTTGCTGAGGCAGCCTGGCTGTCAGAAAGTTGCCCGCATACAACGAATTCCGCTTGCAATGTGCTTCCCGTGTCTGCCGTGTGTGCCTGCACTCTAAGCGCCTGAGTGGAGTCTGCTGCGCAGAGCTCTGTGTGTGCTGAGCGGCGTGCGCTCGCTTGGGTGGCCATTCGCGCGAGGCCTTGCTGAGGAAGCCTGGCTGTCAGGAAAACGCCCGCATACAACGAATTTAGCTTGGCAGTGCAAAAAGTCGCTTTCGTCTGCTACTACGTGGCCGCTCCAGAGAGGCCCAGGTTGGTCTGTGTGGTATGTAAGCCGGTTTCCCATGCCACAGTCTGAGCTTTGAAAACTAAGTGCCCATTGGCTTCAGTCCCCAACCATCATGTCAGCGAGAGGTGTGTGCAAGCTTCTGCAAAGCCTGGTGGCGGATGGGCCCTAAGCGTCAGGGCCGTTGTCCTGCAGAGAAGGATCTGAGGCTGTCTCAGTTCAAGGGATTTCCTGCTCAGCCATATCCAGACTGGCAGCTAAACACTGCTGTGTCAAGGCGAGCTTCTTATACACACTTCTACTCCCAGACACAGGGATACTGTGAAGAGGTCTTCCGCCCAGCCTCAGGGGAAGAGGCGGGGCAAGTTGCTTTCTGTACAGCATTCATTGGAAGCAGGACGTTTGGAGGTTCTGTTCCACAGGCGAAAAGCAGGCAGCACTAGGAGAATCTGTCAAGGAAGCTCCTCTTTATGGCTAGCGAGGCTTAATTCAAACGTGCAATGGAAAATTGTTCTGGGGTAACTGAGCTCTAACTTCACGCTCTAACACTTGCAGCTACTTTCTCCTAACTCATACAGAGTGGAATCGCCAAATACAGAGTAGAATTCTGTTGCGGTACGCTGTGTTCTTGTGTGCTTGGCGATGTATTGCCGACGGCCTGCGGGACCTGCTTGTCTTCTGTGTTGTGTGTTGTCCGTGCTGTGTGTATCTTGTATGTAGTATGTGCGGTATGTGTTCCTCACTGCTTGCTGAGTGCACAGTTCTGTGTATTTTTCACTGTGCTGTGTGTTATGTGAGATGTTGGTATTTGTGAGTGGTGTGTGTTGAGTGGTTCTTCGTGCATTGTACATTTCGCCTTTTTTGATGAGTTCTCTGTTGGCGGTTGCATATGTTGTGCGTTTGGTGTGTGGCTTCCCGTCTAATGTGTAGTGTGAAATGTGTGTCTGGTCTTTCTGTTGTCTGCTGTGTTGTGTACTGTGTTCTGGGTTGTGCGAGTGCTGTCTTTCGGCTTTCCGTGTGTTGCATACTGGGTCGATGTTGGGTGGGCTGTGTAATTTGAGCACTGTGTGCAAAGTTGAGTTTGCCTTGTGTCGGACGTGTTGTGTGCATGTGCATGTTGTGTGTGTGTGTTTGTGCGTTTTCGTTCGTGCTGTCTGCGTGTGGGTCTGCGTGTGCGCAGTATTGTATGCTTGTGGTTGTGCGTGTTGTGTGTAGTGCGTTCTATGTGTGTTGCATGTGTTTTCGTCAGTTGCGTGTGTGCACTTGTAGGTGCTGTGTCAGTTTTGTGTGTGTGAGATTGTGATTTGTGTGCTGTTGTGTTAGAGAGGCTGTGTGTGTGTGTTTGGCTGTTTGAGTTATGCACGTGATGTGAGATGTGTTGACTGTGTGTGGTTGTGCTTGTTTTGTACGTCTCTTGTGCGCAGTCTGCGGTCTGTGCAGTGTTTATCGCGCGTATTGTGAGCAGTAGCTATGTGCCTGCCTTTCAAGGGTGTGGTGTGTTTATGGTGTCTGTTGTGTGGCGTGTTTCTGTGTTGTGTGTGTGTGCACTGCGTTGTGCTCCTGTGTGAGGATGTATGTGTGGTGTGTCTGTGCGTGATTGTGTGTGTAGTGCGTAGTGTGTGAAATGGGTGCTACTTGTCTTCTTGGTTGGTTATATGTGTTTTGCCCATGGATTTGGGAGTGTCGTGTGTGTTAGGAGTTGTGGTACTTTCTGTGTGTGTCGTGTGCTGTGTTGTTCTGTGATTTGTGTTTGTGCTGTGTGTGTCCTACTCTGTGTGTTCTGTGGTCTGTGTGTTTTGCAAGTTGAGTGAGATATTGCGTGTTAGGACCGATATCTTGTGTATATGTTGCGTGTTTGGCATTGTGCATTCTGCGAGGCTCTGTGTGCTGTATGTTTTATGTGTGTTTGGAGTGATGTGTGCACTGTGTGAAATGTGTGTTGCATAAATTCGGTGTTCTTTCTGTGGTGGTTTGTGTGTGTTTTGCATGGGGGTTGCTATGTGTGTGGTTGTGTTTGACAGGTTGTGTGCGTGGTTGGCTCCTTGAGCAATGAGTGTACTTTGTGATGCGTGTACTGTGTATGGTCAAGCTTGGTCAGTGGGCCTCACTGTGGGTGTTGTGTTCACTCTGAGAACCGTGGTTCATGTGTATAGCGTGCAGTTATGTTCTCGGTGTGATGTGCTGTGCGTTGAGGGACTTCTGCATTCAAGTGCACAGAAGGTAGCCTCTCATGCTTGTCCGTTTTCGCCACAGGTTTGTAATCCTCCAGGAGGGCGTTGTTTCCTGAGGGTGCAAAGAGCCACGTCATCCCTTTAATAGCAAGGCCCTGACGATGCCTTTGTAGTAATCTGTCAGAAACTGCTGCGGGAGAGCCTTGTGCCAAACTCTGCTGGGGAAACAATCCACCGTGCACTGAGGAGACCCTCCCTGAGAGAATACTAGGCTGCTTTCGCCTTGCATGCAACTTGCTCCTACGTGATAAGGAAAACAGTAAACATTGCAGTAGAAGGCGGTCTTCTCTGTACGCCCTCTGTCTCAGAGACCGAAGTGAGCCGCGAATAGGCCTTCGCACTAGCCACACAGGAAGCTGCAGAACAAGATGCTTTGAAATGACAGCAGTGGAGGCAAGCCAGCTATGGATTCAGCTTATGTGAGTGAAAGAAACCAGTGCGGGATGGCCCATCCAAGGAATCATTGAAGCCGTGGCGGTGGAAGTTGAAACTGAGCTTGCAATGTGCTTTCCGTGTCTGTCGTGTGCGCGTGCACTCTAAGCGCCTGAGTGACGTCTGCTGCGCAGAGCTCTGTGTGTGCCGAGCGGCGTGCGCTCGCTTGGGTGGCCATTCGCGTGAGGCCTTGCTGAGGCAGCCTGGCTGTCAGAAAGTTGCCCGCATACAACGAATTCCGCTTGCAAAGTGCTTCCCGTGTCTGCCCTGTGTGCCTGCACTCTAAGCACCTGAGTGGAGTCTGCTGCGCAGAGCTCTGTGTGTGCCGAGCGGCGTGCGCTCGCTTGGGTGGCCATTCGCGTGAGGCCTTGCTGAGGCAGCCTGGCTGTCAGAAAGTTGCCCGCATACAACGAATTCCGCTTGCAATGTGCTTCCCGTGTCTGCCGTGTGTGCCTGCACTCTAAGCGCCTGAGTGGAGTCTGCTGCGCAGAGCTCTGTGTGTGCTGAGCGGCGTGCGCTCGCTTGGGTGGCCATTCGCGCGAGGCCTTGCTGAGGAAGCCTGGCTGTCAGGAAAACGCCCGCATACAACGAATTTAGCTTGGCAGTGCAAAAAGTCGCTTTCGTCTGCTACTACGTGGCCGCTCCAGAGAGGCCCAGGTTGGTCTGTGTGGTATGTAAGCCGGTTTCCCATGCCACAGTCTGAGCTTTGAAAACTAAGTGCCCATTGGCTTCAGTCCCCAACCATCATGTCAGCGAGAGGTGTGTGCAAGCTTCTGCAAAGCCTGGTGGCGGATGGGCCCTAAGCGTCAGGGCCGTTGTCCTGCAGAGAAGGATCTGAGGCTGTCTCAGTTCAAGGGATTTCCTGCTCAGCCATATCCAGACTGGCAGCTAAACACTGCTGTGTCAAGGCGAGCTTCTTATACACACTTCTACTCCCAGACACAGGGATACTGTGAAGAGGTCTTCCGCCCAGCCTCAGGGGAAGAGGCGGGGCAAGTTGCTTTCTGTACAGCATTCATTGGAAGCAGGACGTTTGGAGGTTCTGTTCCACAGGCGAAAAGCAGGCAGCACTAGGAGAATCTGTCAAGGAAGCTCCTCTTTATGGCTAGCGAGGCTTAATTCAAACGTGCAATGGAAAATTGTTCTGGGGTAACTGAGCTCTAACTTCACGCTCTAACACTTGCAGCTACTTTCTCCTAACTCATACAGAGTGGAATCGCCAAATACAGAGTAGAATTCTGTTGCGGTACGCTGTGTTCTTGTGTGCTTGGCGATGTATTGCCGACGGCCTGCGGGACCTGCTTGTCTTCTGTGTTGTGTGTTGTCCGTGCTGTGTGTATCTTGTATGTAGTATGTGCGGTATGTGTTCCTCACTGCTTGCTGAGTGCACAGTTCTGTGTATTTTTCACTGTGCTGTGTGTTATGTGAGATGTTGGTATTTGTGAGTGGTGTGTGTTGAGTGGTTCTTCGTGCATTGTACATTTCGCCTTTTTTGATGAGTTCTCTGTTGGCGGTTGCATATGTTGTGCGTTTGGTGTGTGGCTTCCCGTCTAATGTGTAGTGTGAAATGTGTGTCTGGTCTTTCTGTTGTCTGCTGTGTTGTGTACTGTGTTCTGGGTTGTGCGAGTGCTGTCTTTCGGCTTTCCGTGTGTTGCATACTGGGTCGATGTTGGGTGGGCTGTGTAATTTGAGCACTGTGTGCAAAGTTGAGTTTGCCTTGTGTCGGACGTGTTGTGTGCATGTGCATGTTGTGTGTGTGTGTTTGTGCGTTTTCGTTCGTGCTGTCTGCGTGTGGGTCTGCGTGTGCGCAGTATTGTATGCTTGTGGTTGTGCGTGTTGTGTGTAGTGCGTTCTATGTGTGTTGCATGTGTTTTCGTCAGTTGCGTGTGTGCACTTGTAGGTGCTGTGTCAGTTTTGTGTGTGTGAGATTGTGATTTGTGTGCTGTTGTGTTAGAGAGGCTGTGTGTGTGTGTTTGGCTGTTTGAGTTATGCACGTGATGTGAGATGTGTTGACTGTGTGTGGTTGTGCTTGTTTTGTACGTCTCTTGTGCGCAGTCTGCGGTCTGTGCAGTGTTTATCGCGCGTATTGTGAGCAGTAGCTATGTGCCTGCCTTTCAAGGGTGTGGTGTGTTTATGGTGTCTGTTGTGTGGCGTGTTTCTGTGTTGTGTGTGTGTGCACTGCGTTGTGCTCCTGTGTGAGGATGTATGTGTGGTGTGTCTGTGCGTGATTGTGTGTGTAGTGCGTAGTGTGTGAAATGGGTGCTACTTGTCTTCTTGGTTGGTTATATGTGTTTTGCCCATGGATTTGGGAGTGTCGTGTGTGTTAGGAGTTGTGGTACTTTCTGTGTGTGTCGTGTGCTGTGTTGTTCTGTGATTTGTGTTTGTGCTGTGTGTGTCCTACTCTGTGTGTTCTGTGGTCTGTGTGTTTTGCAAGTTGAGTGAGATATTGCGTGTTAGGACCGATATCTTGTGTATATGTTGCGTGTTTGGCATTGTGCATTCTGCGAGGCTCTGTGTGCTGTATGTTTTATGTGTGTTTGGAGTGATGTGTGCACTGTGTGAAATGTGTGTTGCATAAATTCGGTGTTCTTTCTGTGGTGGTTTGTGTGTGTTTTGCATGGGGGTTGCTATGTGTGTGGTTGTGTTTGACAGGTTGTGTGCGTGGTTGGCTCCTTGAGCAATGAGTGTACTTTGTGATGCGTGTACTGTGTATGGTCAAGCTTGGTCAGTGGGCCTCACTGTGGGTGTTGTGTTCACTCTGAGAACCGTGGTTCATGTGTATAGCGTGCAGTTATGTTCTCGGTGTGATGTGCTGTGCGTTGAGGGACTTCTGCATTCAAGTGCACAGAAGGTAGCCTCTCATGCTTGTCCGTTTTCGCCACAGGTTTGTAATCCTCCAGGAGGGCGTTGTTTCCTGAGGGTGCAAAGAGCCACGTCATCCCTTTAATAGCAAGGCCCTGACGATGCCTTTGTAGTAATCTGTCAGAAACTGCTGCGGGAGAGCCTTGTGCCAAACTCTGCTGGGGAAACAATCCACCGTGCACTGAGGAGACCCTCCCTGAGAGAATACTAGGCTGCTTTCGCCTTGCATGCAACTTGCTCCTACGTGATAAGGAAAACAGTAAACATTGCAGTAGAAGGCGGTCTTCTCTGTACGCCCTCTGTCTCAGAGACCGAAGTGAGCCGCGAATAGGCCTTCGCACTAGCCACACAGGAAGCTGCAGAACAAGATGCTTTGAAATGACAGCAGTGGAGGCAAGCCAGCTATGGATTCAGCTTATGTGAGTGAAAGAAACCAGTGCGGGATGGCCCATCCAAGGAATCATTGAAGCCGTGGCGGTGGAAGTCGAAACTGAGCTTGCAATGTGCTTTCCGTGTCTGTCGTGTGCGCGTGCACTCTAAGCGCCTGAGTGACGTCTGCTGCGCAGAGCTCTGTGTGTGCCGAGCGGCGTGCGCTCGCTTGGGTGGCCATTCGCGTGAGGCCTTGCTGAGGCAGCCTGGCTGTCAGAAAGTTGCCCGCATACAACGAATTCCGCTTGCAAAGTGCTTCCCGTGTCTGCCCTGTGTGCCTGCACTCTAAGCACCTGAGTGGAGTCTGCTGCGCAGAGCTCTGTGTGTGCCGAGCGGCGTGCGCTCGCTTGGGTGGCCATTCGCGTGAGGCCTTGCTGAGGCAGCCTGGCTGTCAGAAAGTTGCCCGCATACAACGAATTCCGCTTGCAATGTGCTTCCCGTGTCTGCCGTGTGTGCCTGCACTCTAAGCGCCTGAGTGGAGTCTGCTGCGCAGAGCTCTGTGTGTGCTGAGCGGCGTGCGCTCGCTTGGGTGGCCATTCGCGCGAGGCCTTGCTGAGGAAGCCTGGCTGTCAGGAAAACGCCCGCATACAACGAATTTAGCTTGGCAGTGCAAAAAGTCGCTTTCGTCTGCTACTACGTGGCCGCTCCAGAGAGGCCCAGGTTGGTCTGTGTGGTATGTAAGCCGGTTTCCCATGCCACAGTCTGAGCTTTGAAAACTAAGTGCCCATTGGCTTCAGTCCCCAACCATCATGTCAGCGAGAGGTGTGTGCAAGCTTCTGCAAAGCCTGGTGGCGGATGGGCCCTAAGCGTCAGGGCCGTTGTCCTGCAGAGAAGGATCTGAGGCTGTCTCAGTTCAAGGGATTTCCTGCTCAGCCATATCCAGACTGGCAGCTAAACACTGCTGTGTCAAGGCGAGCTTCTTATACACACTTCTACTCCCAGACACAGGGATACTGTGAAGAGGTCTTCCGCCCAGCCTCAGGGGAAGAGGCGGGGCAAGTTGCTTTCTGTACAGCATTCATTGGAAGCAGGACGTTTGGAGGTTCTGTTCCACAGGCGAAAAGCAGGCAGCACTAGGAGAATCTGTCAAGGAAGCTCCTCTTTATGGCTAGCGAGGCTTAATTCAAACGTGCAATGGAAAATTGTTCTGGGGTAACTGAGCTCTAACTTCACGCTCTAACACTTGCAGCTACTTTCTCCTAACTCATACAGAGTGGAATCGCCAAATACAGAGTAGAATTCTGTTGCGGTACGCTGTGTTCTTGTGTGCTTGGCGATGTATTGCCGACGGCCTGCGGGACCTGCTTGTCTTCTGTGTTGTGTGTTGTCCGTGCTGTGTGTATCTTGTATGTAGTATGTGCGGTATGTGTTCCTCACTGCTTGCTGAGTGCACAGTTCTGTGTATTTTTCACTGTGCTGTGTGTTATGTGAGATGTTGGTATTTGTGAGTGGTGTGTGTTGAGTGGTTCTTCGTGCATTGTACATTTCGCCTTTTTTGATGAGTTCTCTGTTGGCGGTTGCATATGTTGTGCGTTTGGTGTGTGGCTTCCCGTCTAATGTGTAGTGTGAAATGTGTGTCTGGTCTTTCTGTTGTCTGCTGTGTTGTGTACTGTGTTCTGGGTTGTGCGAGTGCTGTCTTTCGGCTTTCCGTGTGTTGCATACTGGGTCGATGTTGGGTGGGCTGTGTAATTTGAGCACTGTGTGCAAAGTTGAGTTTGCCTTGTGTCGGACGTGTTGTGTGCATGTGCATGTTGTGTGTGTGTGTTTGTGCGTTTTCGTTCGTGCTGTCTGCGTGTGGGTCTGCGTGTGCGCAGTATTGTATGCTTGTGGTTGTGCGTGTTGTGTGTAGTGCGTTCTATGTGTGTTGCATGTGTTTTCGTCAGTTGCGTGTGTGCACTTGTAGGTGCTGTGTCAGTTTTGTGTGTGTGAGATTGTGATTTGTGTGCTGTTGTGTTAGAGAGGCTGTGTGTGTGTGTTTGGCTGTTTGAGTTATGCACGTGATGTGAGATGTGTTGACTGTGTGTGGTTGTGCTTGTTTTGTACGTCTCTTGTGCGCAGTCTGCGGTCTGTGCAGTGTTTATCGCGCGTATTGTGAGCAGTAGCTATGTGCCTGCCTTTCAAGGGTGTGGTGTGTTTATGGTGTCTGTTGTGTGGCGTGTTTCTGTGTTGTGTGTGTGTGCACTGCGTTGTGCTCCTGTGTGAGGATGTATGTGTGGTGTGTCTGTGCGTGATTGTGTGTGTAGTGCGTAGTGTGTGAAATGGGTGCTACTTGTCTTCTTGGTTGGTTATATGTGTTTTGCCCATGGATTTGGGAGTGTCGTGTGTGTTAGGAGTTGTGGTACTTTCTGTGTGTGTCGTGTGCTGTGTTGTTCTGTGATTTGTGTTTGTGCTGTGTGTGTCCTACTCTGTGTGTTCTGTGGTCTGTGTGTTTTGCAAGTTGAGTGAGATATTGCGTGTTAGGACCGATATCTTGTGTATATGTTGCGTGTTTGGCATTGTGCATTCTGCGAGGCTCTGTGTGCTGTATGTTTTATGTGTGTTTGGAGTGATGTGTGCACTGTGTGAAATGTGTGTTGCATAAATTCGGTGTTCTTTCTGTGGTGGTTTGTGTGTGTTTTGCATGGGGGTTGCTATGTGTGTGGTTGTGTTTGACAGGTTGTGTGCGTGGTTGGCTCCTTGAGCAATGAGTGTACTTTGTGATGCGTGTACTGTGTATGGTCAAGCTTGGTCAGTGGGCCTCACTGTGGGTGTTGTGTTCACTCTGAGAACCGTGGTTCATGTGTATAGCGTGCAGTTATGTTCTCGGTGTGATGTGCTGTGCGTTGAGGGACTTCTGCATTCAAGTGCACAGAAGGTAGCCTCTCATGCTTGTCCGTTTTCGCCACAGGTTTGTAATCCTCCAGGAGGGCGTTGTTTCCTGAGGGTGCAAAGAGCCACGTCATCCCTTTAATAGCAAGGCCCTGACGATGCCTTTGTAGTAATCTGTCAGAAACTGCTGCGGGAGAGCCTTGTGCCAAACTCTGCTGGGGAAACAATCCACCGTGCACTGAGGAGACCCTCCCTGAGAGAATACTAGGCTGCTTTCGCCTTGCATGCAACTTGCTCCTACGTGATAAGGAAAACAGTAAACATTGCAGTAGAAGGCGGTCTTCTCTGTACGCCCTCTGTCTCAGAGACCGAAGTGAGCCGCGAATAGGCCTTCGCACTAGCCACACAGGAAGCTGCAGAACAAGATGCTTTGAAATGACAGCAGTGGAGGCAAGCCAGCTATGGATTCAGCTTATGTGAGTGAAAGAAACCAGTGCGGGATGGCCCATCCAAGGAATCATTGAAGCCGTGGCGGTGGAAGTCGAAACTGAGCTTGCAATGTGCTTTCCGTGTCTGTCGTGTGCGCGTGCACTCTAAGCGCCTGAGTGACGTCTGCTGCGCAGAGCTCTGTGTGTGCCGAGCGGCGTGCGCTCGCTTGGGTGGCCATTCGCGTGAGGCCTTGCTGAGGCAGCCTGGCTGTCAGAAAGTTGCCCGCATACAACGAATTCCGCTTGCAAAGTGCTTCCCGTGTCTGCCCTGTGTGCCTGCACTCTAAGCACCTGAGTGGAGTCTGCTGCGCAGAGCTCTGTGTGTGCCGAGCGGCGTGCGCTCGCTTGGGTGGCCATTCGCGTGAGGCCTTGCTGAGGCAGCCTGGCTGTCAGAAAGTTGCCCGCATACAACGAATTCCGCTTGCAATGTGCTTCCCGTGTCTGCCGTGTGTGCCTGCACTCTAAGCGCCTGAGTGGAGTCTGCTGCGCAGAGCTCTGTGTGTGCTGAGCGGCGTGCGCTCGCTTGGGTGGCCATTGGCGCGGGCCCTTGCTGAGGAAGCCGGGCTGGCAGGAAAACGCCCGCATACAACGAATTTAGCTTGGCAGTGCAAAAAGTCGCTTTCGTCTGCTACTACGTGGCCGCTCCAGAGAGGCCCAGGTTGGTCTGTGTGGTATGTAAGCCGGTTTCCCATGCCACAGTCTGAGCTTTGAAAACTAAGTGCCCATTGGCTTCAGTCCCCAACCATCATGTCAGCGAGAGGTGTGTGCAAGCTTCTGCAAAGCCTGGTGGCGGATGGGCCCTAAGCGTCAGGGCCGTTGTCCTGCAGAGAAGGATCTGAGGCTGTCTCAGTTCAAGGGATTTCCTGCTCAGCCATATCCAGACTGGCAGCTAAACACTGCTGTGTCAAGGCGAGCTTCTTATACACACTTCTACTCCCAGACACAGGGATACTGTGAAGAGGTCTTCCGCCCAGCCTCAGGGGAAGAGGCGGGGCAAGTTGCTTTCTGTACAGCATTCATTGGAAGCAGGACGTTTGGAGGTTCTGTTCCACAGGCGAAAAGCAGGCAGCACTAGGAGAATCTGTCAAGGAAGCTCCTCTTTATGGCTAGCGAGGCTTAATTCAAACGTGCAATGGAAAACTGTTCTGGGGTAACTGAGCTCTAACTTCACGCTCTAACACTTGCAGCTACTTTCTCCTAACTCATACAGAGTGGAATCGCCAAATACAGAGTAGAATTCTGTTGCGGTACGCTGTGTTCTTGTGTGCTTGGCGATGTATTGCCGACGGCCTGCGGGACCTGCTTGTCTTCTGTGTTGTGTGTTGTCCGTGCTGTGTGTATCTTGTATGTAGTATGTGCGGTATGTGTTCCTCACTGCTTGCTGAGTGCACAGTTCTGTGTATTTTTCACTGTGCTGTGTGTTATGTGAGATGTTGGTATTTGTGAGTGGTGTGTGTTGAGTGGTTCTTCGTGCATTGTACATTTCGCCTTTTTTGATGAGTTCTCTGTTGGCGGTTGCATATGTTGTGCGTTTGGTGTGTGGCTTCCCGTCTAATGTGTAGTGTGAAATGTGTGTCTGGTCTTTCTGTTGTCTGCTGTGTTGTGTACTGTGTTCTGGGTTGTGCGAGTGCTGTCTTTCGGCTTTCCGTGTGTTGCATACTGGGTCGATGTTGGGTGGGCTGTGTAATTTGAGCACTGTGTGCAAAGTTGAGTTTGCCTTGTGTCGGACGTGTTGTGTGCATGTGCATGTTGTGTGTGTGTGTTTGTGCGTTTTCGTTCGTGCTGTCTGCGTGTGGGTCTGCGTGTGCGCAGTATTGTATGCTTGTGGTTGTGCGTGTTGTGTGTAGTGCGTTCTATGTGTGTTGCATGTGTTTTCGTCAGTTGCGTGTGTGCACTTGTAGGTGCTGTGTCAGTTTTGTGTGTGTGAGATTGTGATTTGTGTGCTGTTGTGTTAGAGAGGCTGTGTGTGTGTGTTTGGCTGTTTGAGTTATGCACGTGATGTGAGATGTGTTGACTGTGTGTGGTTGTGCTTGTTTTGTACGTCTCTTGTGCGCAGTCTGCGGTCTGTGCAGTGTTTATCGCGCGTATTGTGAGCAGTAGCTATGTGCCTGCCTTTCAAGGGTGTGGTGTGTTTATGGTGTCTGTTGTGTGGCGTGTTTCTGTGTTGTGTGTGTGTGCACTGCGTTGTGCTCCTGTGTGAGGATGTATGTGTGGTGTGTCTGTGCGTGATTGTGTGTGTAGTGCGTAGTGTGTGAAATGGGTGCTACTTGTCTTCTTGGTTGGTTATATGTGTTTTGCCCATGGATTTGGGAGTGTCGTGTGTGTTAGGAGTTGTGGTACTTTCTGTGTGTGTCGTGTGCTGTGTTGTTCTGTGATTTGTGTTTGTGCTGTGTGTGTCCTACTCTGTGTGTTCTGTGGTCTGTGTGTTTTGCAAGTTGAGTGAGATATTGCGTGTTAGGACCGATATCTTGTGTATATGTTGCGTGTTTGGCATTGTGCATTCTGCGAGGCTCTGTGTGCTGTATGTTTTATGTGTGTTTGGAGTGATGTGTGCACTGTGTGAAATGTGTGTTGCATAAATTCGGTGTTCTTTCTGTGGTGGTTTGTGTGTGTTTTGCATGGGGGTTGCTATGTGTGTGGTTGTGTTTGACAGGTTGTGTGCGTGGTTGGCTCCTTGAGCAATGAGTGTACTTTGTGATGCGTGTACTGTGTATGGTCAAGCTTGGTCAGTGGGCCTCACTGTGGGTGTTGTGTTCACTCTGAGAACCGTGGTTCATGTGTATAGCGTGCAGTTATGTTCTCGGTGTGATGTGCTGTGCGTTGAGGGACTTCTGCATTCAAGTGCACAGAAGGTAGCCTCTCATGCTTGTCCGTTTTCGCCACAGGTTTGTAATCCTCCAGGAGGGCGTTGTTTCCTGAGGGTGCAAAGAGCCACGTCATCCCTTTAATAGCAAGGCCCTGACGATGCCTTTGTAGTAATCTGTCAGAAACTGCTGCGGGAGAGCCTTGTGCCAAACTCTGCTGGGGAAACAATCCACCGTGCACTGAGGAGACCCTCCCTGAGAGAATACTAGGCTGCTTTCGCCTTGCATGCAACTTGCTCCTACGTGATAAGGAAAACAGTAAACATTGCAGTAGAAGGCGGTCTTCTCTGTACGCCCTCTGTCTCAGAGACCGAAGTGAGCCGCGAATAGGCCTTCGCACTAGCCACACAGGAAGCTGCAGAACAAGATGCTTTGAAATGACAGCAGTGGAGGCAAGCCAGCTATGGATTCAGCTTATGTGAGTGAAAGAAACCAGTGCGGGATGGCCCATCCAAGGAATCATTGAAGCCGTGGCGGTGGAAGTCGAAACTGAGCTTGCAATGTGCTTTCCGTGTCTGTCGTGTGCGCGTGCACTCTAAGCGCCTGAGTGACGTCTGCTGCGCAGAGCTCTGTGTGTGCCGAGCGGCGTGCGCTCGCTTGGGTGGCCATTCGCGTGAGGCCTTGCTGAGGCAGCCTGGCTGTCAGAAAGTTGCCCGCATACAACGAATTCCGCTTGCAAAGTGCTTCCCGTGTCTGCCCTGTGTGCCTGCACTCTAAGCACCTGAGTGGAGTCTGCTGCGCAGAGCTCTGTGTGTGCCGAGCGGCGTGCGCTCGCTTGGGTGGCCATTCGCGTGAGGCCTTGCTGAGGCAGCCTGGCTGTCAGAAAGTTGCCCGCATACAACGAATTCCGCTTGCAATGTGCTTCCCGTGTCTGCCGTGTGTGCCTGCACTCTAAGCGCCTGAGTGGAGTCTGCTGCGCAGAGCTCTGTGTGTGCTGAGCGGCGTGCGCTCGCTTGGGTGGCCATTCGCGCGAGGCCTTGCTGAGGAAGCCTGGCTGTCAGGAAAACGCCCGCATACAACGAATTTAGCTTGGCAGTGCAAAAAGTCGCTTTCGTCTGCTACTACGTGGCCGCTCCAGAGAGGCCCAGGTTGGTCTGTGTGGTATGTAAGCCGGTTTCCCATGCCACAGTCTGAGCTTTGAAAACTAAGTGCCCATTGGCTTCAGTCCCCAACCATCATGTCAGCGAGAGGTGTGTGCAAGCTTCTGCAAAGCCTGGTGGCGGATGGGCCCTAAGCGTCAGGGCCGTTGTCCTGCAGAGAAGGATCTGAGGCTGTCTCAGTTCAAGGGATTTCCTGCTCAGCCATATCCAGACTGGCAGCTAAACACTGCTGTGTCAAGGCGAGCTTCTTATACACACTTCTACTCCCAGACACAGGGATACTGTGAAGAGGTCTTCCGCCCAGCCTCAGGGGAAGAGGCGGGGCAAGTTGCTTTCTGTACAGCATTCATTGGAAGCAGGACGTTTGGAGGTTCTGTTCCACAGGCGAAAAGCAGGCAGCACTAGGAGAATCTGTCAAGGAAGCTCCTCTTTATGGCTAGCGAGGCTTAATTCAAACGTGCAATGGAAAACTGTTCTGGGGTAACTGAGCTCTAACTTCACGCTCTAACACTTGCAGCTACTTTCTCCTAACTCATACAGAGTGGAATCGCCAAATACAGAGTAGAATTCTGTTGCGGTACGCTGTGTTCTTGTGTGCTTGGCGATGTATTGCCGACGGCCTGCGGGACCTGCTTGTCTTCTGTGTTGTGTGTTGTCCGTGCTGTGTGTAT
Organism: Manis javanica; assembly: GCF_040802235.1. Taxonomy (NCBI): domain Eukaryota; kingdom Metazoa; phylum Chordata; class Mammalia; order Pholidota; family Manidae; genus Manis; species Manis javanica. The sequence continues at coordinate 369,533 of NW_027332187.1, read as the reverse complement.
CTTGTATGTAGTATGTGCGGTATGTGTTCCTCACTGCTTGCTGAGTGCACAGTTCTGTGTATTTTTCACTGTGCTGTGTGTTATGTGAGATGTTGGTATTTGTGAGTGGTGTGTGTTGAGTGGTTCTTCGTGCATTGTACATTTCGCCTTTTTTGATGAGTTCTCTGTTGGCGGTTGCATATGTTGTGCGTTTGGTGTGTGGCTTCCCGTCTAATGTGTAGTGTGAAATGTGTGTCTGGTCTTTCTGTTGTCTGCTGTGTTGTGTACTGTGTTCTGGGTTGTGCGAGTGCTGTCTTTCGGCTTTCCGTGTGTTGCATACTGGGTCGATGTTGGGTGGGCTGTGTAATTTGAGCACTGTGTGCAAAGTTGAGTTTGCCTTGTGTCGGACGTGTTGTGTGCATGTGCATGTTGTGTGTGTGTGTTTGTGCGTTTTCGTTCGTGCTGTCTGCGTGTGGGTCTGCGTGTGCGCAGTATTGGATGCTTGTGGTTGTGCGCGTTGTGTGTAGTGCGTTCTATGTGTGTTGCATGTGTTTTCGTCAGTTGCGTGTGTGCACTTGTAGGTGCTGTGTCAGTTTTGTGTGTGTGAGATTGTGATTTGTGTGCTGTTGTGTTAGAGAGGCTGTGTGTGTGTGTTTGGCTGTTTGAGTTATGCACGTGATGTGAGATGTGTTGACTGTGTGTGGTTGTGCTTGTTTTGTACGTCTCTTGTGCGCAGTCTGCGGTCTGTGCAGTGTTTATCGCGCGTATTGTGAGCAGTAGCTATGTGCCTGCCTTTCAAGGGTGTGGTGTGTTTATGGTGTCTGTTGTGTGGCGTGTTTCTGTGTTGTGTGTGTGTGCACTGCGTTGTGCTCCTGTGTGAGGATGTATGTGTGGTGTGTCTGTGCGTGATTGTGTGTGTAGTGCGTAGTGTGTGAAATGGGTGCTACTTGTCTTCTTGGTTGGTTATATGTGTTTTGCCCATGGATTTGGGAGTGTCGTGTGTGTTAGGAGTTGTGGTACTTTCTGTGTGTGTCGTGTGCTGTGTTGTTCTGTGATTTGTGTTTGTGCTGTGTGTGTCCTACTCTGTGTGTTCTGTGGTCTGTGTGTTTTGCAAGTTGAGTGAGATATTGCGTGTTAGGACCGATATCTTGTGTATATGTTGCGTGTTTGGCATTGTGCATTCTGCGAGGCTCTGTGTGCTGTATGTTTTATGTGTGTTTGGAGTGATGTGTGCACTGTGTGAAATGTGTGTTGCATAAATTCGGTGTTCTTTCTGTGGTGGTTTGTGTGTGTTTTGCATGGGGGTTGCTATGTGTGTGGTTGTGTTTGACAGGTTGTGTGCGTGGTTGGCTCCTTGAGCAATGAGTGTACTTTGTGATGCGTGTACTGTGTATGGTCAAGCTTGGTCAGTGGGCCTCACTGTGGGTGTTGTGTTCACTCTGAGAACCGTGGTTCATGTGTATAGCGTGCAGTTATGTTCTCGGTGTGATGTGCTGTGCGTTGAGGGACTTCTGCATTCAAGTGCACAGAAGGTAGCCTCTCATGCTTGTCCGTTTTCGCCACAGGTTTGTAATCCTCCAGGAGGGCGTTGTTTCCTGAGGGTGCAAAGAGCCACGTCATCCCTTTAATAGCAAGGCCCTGACGATGCCTTTGTAGTAATCTGTCAGAAACTGCTGCGGGAGAGCCTTGTGCCAAACTCTGCTGGGGAAACAATCCACCGTGCACTGAGGAGACCCTCCCTGAGAGAATACTAGGCTGCTTTCGCCTTGCATGCAACTTGCTCCTACGTGATAAGGAAAACAGTAAACATTGCAGTAGAAGGCGGTCTTCTCTGTACGCCCTCTGTCTCAGAGACCGAAGTGAGCCGCGAATAGGCCTTCGCACTAGCCACACAGGAAGCTGCAGAACAAGATGCTTTGAAATGACAGCAGTGGAGGCAAGCCAGCTATGGATTCAGCTTATGTGAGTGAAAGAAACCAGTGCGGGATGGCCCATCCAAGGAATCATTGAAGCCGTGGCGGTGGAAGTCGAAACTGAGCTTGCAATGTGCTTTCCGTGTCTGTCGTGTGCGCGTGCACTCTAAGCGCCTGAGTGACGTCTGCTGCGCAGAGCTCTGTGTGTGCCGAGCGGCGTGCGCTCGCTTGGGTGGCCATTCGCGTGAGGCCTTGCTGAGGCAGCCTGGCTGTCAGAAAGTTGCCCGCATACAACGAATTCCGCTTGCAAAGTGCTTCCCGTGTCTGCCCTGTGTGCCTGCACTCTAAGCACCTGAGTGGAGTCTGCTGCGCAGAGCTCTGTGTGTGCCGAGCGGCGTGCGCTCGCTTGGGTGGCCATTCGCGTGAGGCCTTGCTGAGGCAGCCTGGCTGTCAGAAAGTTGCCCGCATACAACGAATTCCGCTTGCAATGTGCTTCCCGTGTCTGCCGTGTGTGCCTGCACTCTAAGCGCCTGAGTGGAGTCTGCTGCGCAGAGCTCTGTGTGTGCTGAGCGGCGTGCGCTCGCTTGGGTGGCCATTCGCGCGAGGCCTTGCTGAGGAAGCCTGGCTGTCAGGAAAACGCCCGCATACAACGAATTTAGCTTGGCAGTGCAAAAAGTCGCTTTCGTCTGCTACTACGTGGCCGCTCCAGAGAGGCCCAGGTTGGTCTGTGTGGTATGTAAGCCGGTTTCCCATGCCACAGTCTGAGCTTTGAAAACTAAGTGCCCATTGGCTTCAGTCCCCAACCATCATGTCAGCGAGAGGTGTGTGCAAGCTTCTGCAAAGCCTGGTGGCGGATGGGCCCTAAGCGTCAGGGCCGTTGTCCTGCAGAGAAGGATCTGAGGCTGTCTCAGTTCAAGGGATTTCCTGCTCAGCCATATCCAGACTGGCAGCTAAACACTGCTGTGTCAAGGCGAGCTTCTTATACACACTTCTACTCCCAGACACAGGGATACTGTGAAGAGGTCTTCCGCCCAGCCTCAGGGGAAGAGGCGGGGCAAGTTGCTTTCTGTACAGCATTCATTGGAAGCAGGACGTTTGGAGGTTCTGTTCCACAGGCGAAAAGCAGGCAGCACTAGGAGAATCTGTCAAGGAAGCTCCTCTTTATGGCTAGCGAGGCTTAATTCAAACGTGCAATGGAAAACTGTTCTGGGGTAACTGAGCTCTAACTTCACGCTCTAACACTTGCAGCTACTTTCTCCTAACTCATACAGAGTGGAATCGCCAAATACAGAGTAGAATTCTGTTGCGGTACGCTGTGTTCTTGTGTGCTTGGCGATGTATTGCCGACGGCCTGCGGGACCTGCTTGTCTTCTGTGTTGTGTGTTGTCCGTGCTGTGTGTATCTTGTATGTAGTATGTGCGGTATGTGTTCCTCACTGCTTGCTGAGTGCACAGTTCTGTGTATTTTTCACTGTGCTGTGTGTTATGTGAGATGTTGGTATTTGTGAGTGGTGTGTGTTGAGTGGTTCTTCGTGCATTGTACATTTCGCCTTTTTTGATGAGTTCTCTGTTGGCGGTTGCATATGTTGTGCGTTTGGTGTGTGGCTTCCCGTCTAATGTGTAGTGTGAAATGTGTGTCTGGTCTTTCTGTTGTCTGCTGTGTTGTGTACTGTGTTCTGGGTTGTGCGAGTCGTGTCTTTCGGCTTTCCGTGTGTTGCATACTGGGTCGATGTTGGGTGGGTTGTGTAATTTGAGCACTGTGTGCAAAGTTGAGTTTGCCTTGTGTCGGACGTGTTGTGTGCATGTGCATGTTGTGTGTGTGTGTTTGTGCGTTTTCGTTCGTGCTGTCTGCGTGTGGGTCTGCGTGTGCGCAGTATTGTATGCTTGTGGTTGTGCGTGTTGTGTGTAGTGCGTTCTATGTGTGTTGCATGTGTTTTCGTCAGTTGCGTGTGTGCACTTGTAGGTGCTGTGTCAGTTTTGTGTGTGTGAGATTGTGATTTGTGTGCTGTTGTGTTAGAGAGGCTGTGTGTGTGTGTTTGGCTGTTTGAGTTATGCACGTGATGTGAGATGTGTTGACTGTGTGTGGTTGTGCTTGTTTTGTACGTCTCTTGTGCGCAGTCTGCGGTCTGTGCAGTGTTTATCGCGCGTATTGTGAGCAGTAGCTATGTGCCTGCCTTTCAAGGGTGTGGTGTGTTTATGGTGTCTGTTGTGTGGCGTGTTTCTGTGTTGTGTGTGTGTGCACTGCGTTGTGCTCCTGTGTGAGGATGTATGTGTGGTGTGTCTGTGCGTGATTGTGTGTGTAGTGCGTAGTGTGTGAAATGGGTGCTACTTGTCTTCTTGGTTGGTTATATGTGTTTTGCCCATGGATTTGGGAGTGTCGTGTGTGTTAGGAGTTGTGGTACTTTCTGTGTGTGTCGTGTGCTGTGTTGTTCTGTGATTTGTGTTTGTGCTGTGTGTGTCCTACTCTGTGTGTTCTGTGGTCTGTGTGTTTTGCAAGTTGAGTGAGATATTGCGTGTTAGGACCGATATCTTGTGTATATGTTGCGTGTTTGGCATTGTGCATTCTGCGAGGCTCTGTGTGCTGTATGTTTTATGTGTGTTTGGAGTGATGTGTGCACTGTGTGAAATGTGTGTTGCATAAATTCGGTGTTCTTTCTGTGGTGGTTTGTGTGTGTTTTGCATGGGGGTTGCTATGTGTGTGGTTGTGTTTGACAGGTTGTGTGCGTGGTTGGCTCCTTGAGCAATGAGTGTACTTTGTGATGCGTGTACTGTGTATGGTCAAGCTTGGTCAGTGGGCCTCACTGTGGGTGTTGTGTTCACTCTGAGAACCGTGGTTCATGTGTATAGCGTGCAGTTATGTTCTCGGTGTGATGTGCTGTGCGTTGAGGGACTTCTGCATTCAAGTGCACAGAAGGTAGCCTCTCATGCTTGTCCGTTTTCGCCACAGGTTTGTAATCCTCCAGGAGGGCGTTGTTTCCTGAGGGTGCAAAGAGCCACGTCATCCCTTTAATAGCAAGGCCCTGACGATGCCTTTGTAGTAATCTGTCAGAAACTGCTGCGGGAGAGCCTTGTGCCAAACTCTGCTGGGGAAACAATCCACCGTGCACTGAGGAGACCCTCCCTGAGAGAATACTAGGCTGCTTTCGCCTTGCATGCAACTTGCTCCTACGTGATAAGGAAAACAGTAAACATTGCAGTAGAAGGCGGTCTTCTCTGTACGCCCTCTGTCTCAGAGACCGAAGTGAGCCGCGAATAGGCCTTCGCACTAGCCACACAGGAAGCTGCAGAACAAGATGCTTTGAAATGACAGCAGTGGAGGCAAGCCAGCTATGGATTCAGCTTATGTGAGTGAAAGAAACCAGTGCGGGATGGCCCATCCAAGGAATCATTGAAGCCGTGGCGGTGGAAGTTGAAACTGAGCTTGCAATGTGCTTTCCGTGTCTGTCGTGTGCGCGTGCACTCTAAGCGCCTGAGTGACGTCTGCTGCGCAGAGCTCTGTGTGTGCCGAGCGGCGTGCGCTCGCTTGGGTGGCCATTCGCGTGAGGCCTTGCTGAGGCAGCCTGGCTGTCAGAAAGTTGCCCGCATACAACGAATTCCGCTTGCAAAGTGCTTCCCGTGTCTGCCCTGTGTGCCTGCACTCTAAGCACCTGAGTGGAGTCTGCTGCGCAGAGCTCTGTGTGTGCCGAGCGGCGTGCGCTCGCTTGGGTGGCCATTCGCGTGAGGCCTTGCTGAGGCAGCCTGGCTGTCAGAAAGTTGCCCGCATACAACGAATTCCGCTTGCAATGTGCTTCCCGTGTCTGCCGTGTGTGCCTGCACTCTAAGCGCCTGAGTGGAGTCTGCTGCGCAGAGCTCTGTGTGTGCTGAGCGGCGTGCGCTCGCTTGGGTGGCCATTCGCGCGAGGCCTTGCTGAGGAAGCCTGGCTGTCAGGAAAACGCCCGCATACAACGAATTTAGCTTGGCAGTGCAAAAAGTCGCTTTCGTCTGCTACTACGTGGCCGCTCCAGAGAGGCCCAGGTTGGTCTGTGTGGTATGTAAGCCGGTTTCCCATGCCACAGTCTGAGCTTTGAAAACTAAGTGCCCATTGGCTTCAGTCCCCAACCATCATGTCAGCGAGAGGTGTGTGCAAGCTTCTGCAAAGCCTGGTGGCGGATGGGCCCTAAGCGTCAGGGCCGTTGTCCTGCAGAGAAGGATCTGAGGCTGTCTCAGTTCAAGGGATTTCCTGCTCAGCCATATCCAGACTGGCAGCTAAACACTGCTGTGTCAAGGCGAGCTTCTTATACACACTTCTACTCCCAGACACAGGGATACTGTGAAGAGGTCTTCCGCCCAGCCTCAGGGGAAGAGGCGGGGCAAGTTGCTTTCTGTACAGCATTCATTGGAAGCAGGACGTTTGGAGGTTCTGTTCCACAGGCGAAAAGCAGGCAGCACTAGGAGAATCTGTCAAGGAAGCTCCTCTTTATGGCTAGCGAGGCTTAATTCAAACGTGCAATGGAAAACTGTTCTGGGGTAACTGAGCTCTAACTTCACGCTCTAACACTTGCAGCTACTTTCTCCTAACTCATACAGAGTGGAATCGCCAAATACAGAGTAGAATTCTGTTGCGGTACGCTGTGTTCTTGTGTGCTTGGCGATGTATTGCCGACGGCCTGCGGGACCTGCTTGTCTTCTGTGTTGTGTGTTGTCCGTGCTGTGTGTATCTTGTATGTAGTATGTGCGGTATGTGTTCCTCACTGCTTGCTGAGTGCACAGTTCTGTGTATTTTTCACTGTGCTGTGTGTTATGTGAGATGTTGGTATTTGTGAGTGGTGTGTGTTGAGTGGTTCTTCGTGCATTGTACATTTCGCCTTTTTTGATGAGTTCTCTGTTGGCGGTTGCATATGTTGTGCGTTTGGTGTGTGGCTTCCCGTCTAATGTGTAGTGTGAAATGTGTGTCTGGTCTTTCTGTTGTCTGCTGTGTTGTGTACTGTGTTCTGGGTTGTGCGAGTGCTGTCTTTCGGCTTTCGGTGTGTTGCATACTGGGTCGATGTTGGGTGGGCTGTGTAATTTGAGCACTGTGTGCAAAGTTGAGTTTGCCTTGTGTCGGACGTGTTGTGTGCATGTGCATGTTGTGTGTGTGTGTTTGTGCGTTTTCGTTCGTGCTGTCTGCGTGTGGGTCTGCGTGTGCGCAGTATTGTATGCTTGTGGTTGTGCGTGTTGTGTGTAGTGCGTTCTATGTGTGTTGCATGTGTTTTCGTCAGTTGCGTGTGTGCACTTGTAGGTGCTGTGTCAGTTTTGTGTGTGTGAGATTGTGATTTGTGTGCTGTTGTGTTAGAGAGGCTGTGTGTGTGTGTTTGGCTGTTTGAGTTATGCACGTGATGTGAGATGTGTTGACTGTGTGTGGTTGTGCTTGTTTTGTACGTCTCTTGTGCGCAGTCTGCGGTCTGTGCAGTGTTTATCGCGCGTATTGTGAGCAGTAGCTATGTGCCTGCCTTTCAAGGGTGTGGTGTGTTTATGGTGTCTGTTGTGTGGCGTGTTTCTGTGTTGTGTGTGTGTGCACTGCGTTGTGCTCCTGTGTGAGGATGTATGTGTGGTGTGTCTGTGCGTGATTGTGTGTGTAGTGCGTAGTGTGTGAAATGGGTGCTACTTGTCTTCTTGGTTGGTTATATGTGTTTTGCCCATGGATTTGGGAGTGTCGTGTGTGTTAGGAGTTGTGGTACTTTCTGTGTGTGTCGTGTGCTGTGTTGTTCTGTGATTTGTGTTTGTGCTGTGTGTGTCCTACTCTGTGTGTTCTGTGGTCTGTGTGTTTTGCAAGTTGAGTGAGATATTGCGTGTTAGGACCGATATCTTGTGTATATGTTGCGTGTTTGGCATTGTGCATTCTGCGAGGCTCTGTGTGCTGTATGTTTTATGTGTGTTTGGAGTGATGTGTGCACTGTGTGAAATGTGTGTTGCATAAATTCGGTGTTCTTTCTGTGGTGGTTTGTGTGTGTTTTGCATGGGGGTTGCTATGTGTGTGGTTGTGTTTGACAGGTTGTGTGCGTGGTTGGCTCCTTGAGCAATGAGTGTACTTTGTGATGCGTGTACTGTGTATGGTCAAGCTTGGTCAGTGGGCCTCACTGTGGGTGTTGTGTTCACTCTGAGAACCGTGGTTCATGTGTATAGCGTGCAGTTATGTTCTCGGTGTGATGTGCTGTGCGTTGAGGGACTTCTGCATTCAAGTGCACAGAAGGTAGCCTCTCATGCTTGTCCGTTTTCGCCACAGGTTTGTAATCCTCCAGGAGGGCGTTGTTTCCTGAGGGTGCAAAGAGCCACGTCATCCCTTTAATAGCAAGGCCCTGACGATGCCTTTGTAGTAATCTGTCAGAAACTGCTGCGGGAGAGCCTTGTGCCAAACTCTGCTGGGGAAACAATCCACCGTGCACTGAGGAGACCCTCCCTGAGAGAATACTAGGCTGCTTTCGCCTTGCATGCAACTTGCTCCTACGTGATAAGGAAAACAGTAAACATTGCAGTAGAAGGCGGTCTTCTCTGTACGCCCTCTGTCTCAGAGACCGAAGTGAGCCGCGAATAGGCCTTCGCACTAGCCACACAGGAAGCTGCAGAACAAGATGCTTTGAAATGACAGCAGTGGAGGCAAGCCAGCTATGGATTCAGCTTATGTGAGTGAAAGAAACCAGTGCGGGATGGCCCATCCAAGGAATCATTGAAGCCGTGGCGGTGGAAGTTGAAACTGAGCTTGCAATGTGCTTTCCGTGTCTGTCGTGTGCGCGTGCACTCTAAGCGCCTGAGTGACGTCTGCTGCGCAGAGCTCTGTGTGTGCCGAGCGGCGTGCGCTCGCTTGGGTGGCCATTCGCGTGAGGCCTTGCTGAGGCAGCCTGGCTGTCAGAAAGTTGCCCGCATACAACGAATTCCGCTTGCAAAGTGCTTCCCGTGTCTGCCCTGTGTGCCTGCACTCTAAGCACCTGAGTGGAGTCTGCTGCGCAGAGCTCTGTGTGTGCCGAGCGGCGTGCGCTCGCTTGGGTGGCCATTCGCGTGAGGCCTTGCTGAGGCAGCCTGGCTGTCAGAAAGTTGCCCGCATACAACGAATTCCGCTTGCAATGTGCTTCCCGTGTCTGCCGTGTGTGCCTGCACTCTAAGCGCCTGAGTGGAGTCTGCTGCGCAGAGCTCTGTGTGTGCTGAGCGGCGTGCGCTCGCTTGGGTGGCCATTCGCGCGAGGCCTTGCTGAGGAAGCCTGGCTGTCAGGAAAACGCCCGCATACAACGAATTTAGCTTGGCAGTGCAAAAAGTCGCTTTCGTCTGCTACTACGTGGCCGCTCCAGAGAGGCCCAGGTTGGTCTGTGTGGTATGTAAGCCGGTTTCCCATGCCACAGTCTGAGCTTTGAAAACTAAGTGCCCATTGGCTTCAGTCCCCAACCATCATGTCAGCGAGAGGTGTGTGCAAGCTTCTGCAAAGCCTGGTGGCGGATGGGCCCTAAGCGTCAGGGCCGTTGTCCTGCAGAGAAGGATCTGAGGCTGTCTCAGTTCAAGGGATTTCCTGCTCAGCCATATCCAGACTGGCAGCTAAACACTGCTGTGTCAAGGCGAGCTTCTTATACACACTTCTACTCCCAGACACAGGGATACTGTGAAGAGGTCTTCCGCCCAGCCTCAGGGGAAGAGGCGGGGCAAGTTGCTTTCTGTACAGCATTCATTGGAAGCAGGACGTTTGGAGGTTCTGTTCCACAGGCGAAAAGCAGGCAGCACTAGGAGAATCTGTCAAGGAAGCTCCTCTTTATGGCTAGCGAGGCTTAATTCAAACGTGCAATGGAAAACTGTTCTGGGGTAACTGAGCTCTAACTTCACGCTCTAACACTTGCAGCTACTTTCTCCTAACTCATACAGAGTGGAATCGCCAAATACAGAGTAGAATTCTGTTGCGGTACGCTGTGTTCTTGTGTGCTTGGCGATGTATTGCCGACGGCCTGCGGGACCTGCTTGTCTTCTGTGTTGTGTGTTGTCCGTGCTGTGTGTATCTTGTATGTAGTATGTGCGGTATGTGTTCCTCACTGCTTGCTGAGTGCACAGTTCTGTGTATTTTTCACTGTGCTGTGTGTTATGTGAGATGTTGGTATTTGTGAGTGGTGTGTGTTGAGTGGTTCTTCGTGCATTGTACATTTCGCCTTTTTTGATGAGTTCTCTGTTGGCGGTTGCATATGTTGTGCGTTTGGTGTGTGGCTTCCCGTCTAATGTGTAGTGTGAAATGTGTGTCTGGTCTTTCTGTTGTCTGCTGTGTTGTGTACTGTGTTCTGGGTTGTGGGAGTGCTGTCTTTCGGCTTTCGGTGTGTTGCATACTGGGTGGATGTTGGGTGGGTTGTGTAATTTGAGCACTGTGTGCAAAGTTGAGTTTGCCTTGTGTCGGACGTGTTGTGTGCATGTGCATGTTGTGTGTGTGTGTTTGTGCGTTTTCGTTCGTGCTGTCTGCGTGTGGGTCTGCGTGTGCGCAGTATTGTATGCTTGTGGTTGTGCGTGTTGTGTGTAGTGCGTTCTATGTGTGTTGCATGTGTTTTCGTCAGTTGCGTGTGTGCACTTGTAGGTGCTGTGTCAGTTTTGTGTGTGTGAGATTGTGATTTGTGTGCTGTTGTGTTAGAGAGGCTGTGTGTGTGTGTTTGGCTGTTTGAGTTATGCACGTGATGTGAGATGTGTTGACTGTGTGTGGTTGTGCTTGTTTTGTACGTCTCTTGTGCGCAGTCTGCGGTCTGTGCAGTGTTTATCGCGCGTATTGTGAGCAGTAGCTATGTGCCTGCCTTTCAAGGGTGTGGTGTGTTTATGGTGTCTGTTGTGTGGCGTGTTTCTGTGTTGTGTGTGTGTGCACTGCGTTGTGCTCCTGTGTGAGGATGTATGTGTGGTGTGTCTGTGCGTGATTGTGTGTGTAGTGCGTAGTGTGTGAAATGGGTGCTACTTGTCTTCTTGGTTGGTTATATGTGTTTTGCCCATGGATTTGGGAGTGTCGTGTGTGTTAGGAGTTGTGGTACTTTCTGTGTGTGTCGTGTGCTGTGTTGTTCTGTGATTTGTGTTTGTGCTGTGTGTGTCCTACTCTGTGTGTTCTGTGGTCTGTGTGTTTTGCAAGTTGAGTGAGATATTGCGTGTTAGGACCGATATCTTGTGTATATGTTGCGTGTTTGGCATTGTGCATTCTGCGAGGCTCTGTGTGCTGTATGTTTTATGTGTGTTTGGAGTGATGTGTGCACTGTGTGAAATGTGTGTTGCATAAATTCGGTGTTCTTTCTGTGGTGGTTTGTGTGTGTTTTGCATGGGGGTTGCTATGTGTGTGGTTGTGTTTGACAGGTTGTGTGCGTGGTTGGCTCCTTGAGCAATGAGTGTACTTTGTGATGCGTGTACTGTGTATGGTCAAGCTTGGTCAGTGGGCCTCACTGTGGGTGTTGTGTTCACTCTGAGAACCGTGGTTCATGTGTATAGCGTGCAGTTATGTTCTCGGTGTGATGTGCTGTGCGTTGAGGGACTTCTGCATTCAAGTGCACAGAAGGTAGCCTCTCATGCTTGTCCGTTTTCGCCACAGGTTTGTAATCCTCCAGGAGGGCGTTGTTTCCTGAGGGTGCAAAGAGCCACGTCATCCCTTTAATAGCAAGGCCCTGACGATGCCTTTGTAGTAATCTGTCAGAAACTGCTGCGGGAGAGCCTTGTGCCAAACTCTGCTGGGGAAACAATCCACCGTGCACTGAGGAGACCCTCCCTGAGAGAATACTAGGCTGCTTTCGCCTTGCATGCAACTTGCTCCTACGTGATAAGGAAAACAGTAAACATTGCAGTAGAAGGCGGTCTTCTCTGTACGCCCTCTGTCTCAGAGACCGAAGTGAGCCGCGAATAGGCCTTCGCACTAGCCACACAGGAAGCTGCAGAACAAGATGCTTTGAAATGACAGCAGTGGAGGCAAGCCAGCTATGGATTCAGCTTATGTGAGTGAAAGAAACCAGTGCGGGATGGCCCATCCAAGGAATCATTGAAGCCGTGGCGGTGGAAGTTGAAACTGAGCTTGCAATGTGCTTTCCGTGTCTGTCGTGTGCGCGTGCACTCTAAGCGCCTGAGTGACGTCTGCTGCGCAGAGCTCTGTGTGTGCCGAGCGGCGTGCGCTCGCTTGGGTGGCCATTCGCGTGAGGCCTTGCTGAGGCAGCCTGGCTGTCAGAAAGTTGCCCGCATACAACGAATTCCGCTTGCAAAGTGCTTCCCGTGTCTGCCCTGTGTGCCTGCACTCTAAGCACCTGAGTGGAGTCTGCTGCGCAGAGCTCTGTGTGTGCCGAGCGGCGTGCGCTCGCTTGGGTGGCCATTCGCGTGAGGCCTTGCTGAGGCAGCCTGGCTGTCAGAAAGTTGCCCGCATACAACGAATTCCGCTTGCAATGTGCTTCCCGTGTCTGCCGTGTGTGCCTGCACTCTAAGCGCCTGAGTGGAGTCTGCTGCGCAGAGCTCTGTGTGTGCTGAGCGGCGTGCGCTCGCTTGGGTGGCCATTCGCGCGAGGCCTTGCTGAGGAAGCCTGGCTGTCAGGAAAACGCCCGCATACAACGAATTTAGCTTGGCAGTGCAAAAAGTCGCTTTCGTCTGCTACTACGTGGCCGCTCCAGAGAGGCCCAGGTTGGTCTGTGTGGTATGTAAGCCGGTTTCCCATGCCACAGTCTGAGCTTTGAAAACTAAGTGCCCATTGGCTTCAGTCCCCAACCATCATGTCAGCGAGAGGTGTGTGCAAGCTTCTGCAAAGCCTGGTGGCGGATGGGCCCTAAGCGTCAGGGCCGTTGTCCTGCAGAGAAGGATCTGAGGCTGTCTCAGTTCAAGGGATTTCCTGCTCAGCCATATCCAGACTGGCAGCTAAACACTGCTGTGTCAAGGCGAGCTTCTTATACACACTTCTACTCCCAGACACAGGGATACTGTGAAGAGGTCTTCCGCCCAGCCTCAGGGGAAGAGGCGGGGCAAGTTGCTTTCTGTACAGCATTCATTGGAAGCAGGACGTTTGGAGGTTCTGTTCCACAGGCGAAAAGCAGGCAGCACTAGGAGAATCTGTCAAGGAAGCTCCTCTTTATGGCTAGCGAGGCTTAATTCAAACGTGCAATGGAAAACTGTTCTGGGGTAACTGAGCTCTAACTTCACGCTCTAACACTTGCAGCTACTTTCTCCTAACTCATACAGAGTGGAATCGCCAAATACAGAGTAGAATTCTGTTGCGGTACGCTGTGTTCTTGTGTGCTTGGCGATGTATTGCCGACGGCCTGCGGGACCTGCTTGTCTTCTGTGTTGTGTGTTGTCCGTGCTGTGTGTATCTTGTATGTAGTATGTGCGGTATGTGTTCCTCACTGCTTGCTGAGTGCACAGTTCTGTGTATTTTTCACTGTGCTGTGTGTTATGTGAGATGTTGGTATTTGTGAGTGGTGTGTGTTGAGTGGTTCTTCGTGCATTGTACATTTCGCCTTTTTTGATGAGTTCTCTGTTGGCGGTTGCATATGTTGTGCGTTTGGTGTGTGGCTTCCCGTCTAATGTGTAGTGTGAAATGTGTGTCTGGTCTTTCTGTTGTCTGCTGTGTTGTGTACTGTGTTCTGGGTTGTGCGAGTGCTGTCTTTCGGCTTTCCGTGTGTTGCATACTGGGTCGATGTTGGGTGGGCTGTGTAATTTGAGCACTGTGTGCAAAGTTGAGTTTGCCTTGTGTCGGACGTGTTGTGTGCATGTGCATGTTGTGTGTGTCTGTTTGTGCGTTTTCGTTCGTGCTGTCTGCCTGTGGGTCTGCGTGTGCGCAGTATTGTATGCTTGTGGTTGTGCGTGTTGTGTGTAGTGCGTTCTATGTGTGTTGCATGTGTTTTCGTCAGTTGCGTGTGTGCACTTGTAGGTGCTGTGTCAGTTTTGTGTGTGTGAGATTGTGATTTGTGTGCTGTTGTGTTAGAGAGGCTGTGTGTGTGTGTTTGGCTGTTTGAGTTATGCACGTGATGTGAGATGTGTTGACTGTGTGTGGTTGTGCTTGTTTTGTACGTCTCTTGTGCGCAGTCTGCGGTCTGTGCAGTGTTTATCGCGCGTATTGTGAGCAGTAGCTATGTGCCTGCCTTTCAAGGGTGTGGTGTGTTTATGGTGTCTGTTGTGTGGCGTGTTTCTGTGTTGTGTGTGTGTGCACTGCGTTGTGCTCCTGTGTGAGGATGTATGTGTGGTGTGTCTGTGCGTGATTGTGTGTGTAGTGCGTAGTGTGTGAAATGGGTGCTACTTGTCTTCTTGGTTGGTTATATGTGTTTTGCCCATGGATTTGGGAGTGTCGTGTGTGTTAGGAGTTGTGGTACTTTCTGTGTGTGTCGTGTGCTGTGTTGTTCTGTGATTTGTGTTTGTGCTGTGTGTGTCCTACTCTGTGTGTTCTGTGGTCTGTGTGTTTTGCAAGTTGAGTGAGATATTGCGTGTTAGGACCGATATCTTGTGTATATGTTGCGTGTTTGGCATTGTGCATTCTGCGAGGCTCTGTGTGCTGTATGTTTTATGTGTGTTTGGAGTGATGTGTGCACTGTGTGAAATGTGTGTTGCATAAATTCGGTGTTCTTTCTGTGGTGGTTTGTGTGTGTTTTGCATGGGGGTTGCTATGTGTGTGGTTGTGTTTGACAGGTTGTGTGCGTGGTTGGCTCCTTGAGCAATGAGTGTACTTTGTGATGCGTGTACTGTGTATGGTCAAGCTTGGTCAGTGGGCCTCACTGTGGGTGTTGTGTTCACTCTGAGAACCGTGGTTCATGTGTATAGCGTGCAGTTATGTTCTCGGTGTGATGTGCTGTGCGTTGAGGGACTTCTGCATTCAAGTGCACAGAAGGTAGCCTCTCATGCTTGTCCGTTTTCGCCACAGGTTTGTAATCCTCCAGGAGGGCGTTGTTTCCTGAGGGTGCAAAGAGCCACGTCATCCCTTTAATAGCAAGGCCCTGACGATGCCTTTGTAGTAATCTGTCAGAAACTGCTGCGGGAGAGCCTTGTGCCAAACTCTGCTGGGGAAACAATCCACCGTGCACTGAGGAGACCCTCCCTGAGAGAATACTAGGCTGCTTTCGCCTTGCATGCAACTTGCTCCTACGTGATAAGGAAAACAGTAAACATTGCAGTAGAAGGCGGTCTTCTCTGTACGCCCTCTGTCTCAGAGACCGAAGTGAGCCGCGAATAGGCCTTCGCACTAGCCACACAGGAAGCTGCAGAACAAGATGCTTTGAAATGACAGCAGTGGAGGCAAGCCAGCTATGGATTCAGCTTATGTGAGTGAAAGAAACCAGTGCGGGATGGCCCATCCAAGGAATCATTGAAGCCGTGGCGGTGGAAGTTGAAACTGAGCTTGCAATGTGCTTTCCGTGTCTGTCGTGTGCGCGTGCACTCTAAGCGCCTGAGTGACGTCTGCTGCGCAGAGCTCTGTGTGTGCCGAGCGGCGTGCGCTCGCTTGGGTGGCCATTCGCGTGAGGCCTTGCTGAGGCAGCCTGGCTGTCAGAAAGTTGCCCGCATACAACGAATTCCGCTTGCAAAGTGCTTCCCGTGTCTGCCCTGTGTGCCTGCACTCTAAGCACCTGAGTGGAGTCTGCTGCGCAGAGCTCTGTGTGTGCCGAGCGGCGTGCGCTCGCTTGGGTGGCCATTCGCGTGAGGCCTTGCTGAGGCAGCCTGGCTGTCAGAAAGTTGCCCGCATACAACGAATTCCGCTTGCAATGTGCTTCCCGTGTCTGCCGTGTGTGCCTGCACTCTAAGCGCCTGAGTGGAGTCTGCTGCGCAGAGCTCTGTGTGTGCTGAGCGGCGTGCGCTCGCTTGGGTGGCCATTCGCGCGAGGCCTTGCTGAGGAAGCCTGGCTGTCAGGAAAACGCCCGCATACAACGAATTTAGCTTGGCAGTGCAAAAAGTCGCTTTCGTCTGCTACTACGTGGCCGCTCCAGAGAGGCCCAGGTTGGTCTGTGTGGTATGTAAGCCGGTTTCCCATGCCACAGTCTGAGCTTTGAAAACTAAGTGCCCATTGGCTTCAGTCCCCAACCATCATGTCAGCGAGAGGTGTGTGCAAGCTTCTGCAAAGCCTGGTGGCGGATGGGCCCTAAGCGTCAGGGCCGTTGTCCTGCAGAGAAGGATCTGAGGCTGTCTCAGTTCAAGGGATTTCCTGCTCAGCCATATCCAGACTGGCAGCTAAACACTGCTGTGTCAAGGCGAGCTTCTTATACACACTTCTACTCCCAGACACAGGGATACTGTGAAGAGGTCTTCCGCCCAGCCTCAGGGGAAGAGGCGGGGCAAGTTGCTTTCTGTACAGCATTCATTGGAAGCAGGACGTTTGGAGGTTCTGTTCCACAGGCGAAAAGCAGGCAGCACTAGGAGAATCTGTCAAGGAAGCTCCTCTTTATGGCTAGCGAGGCTTAATTCAAACGTGCAATGGAAAACTGTTCTGGGGTAACTGAGCTCTAACTTCACGCTCTAACACTTGCAGCTACTTTCTCCTAACTCATACAGAGTGGAATCGCCAAATACAGAGTAGAATTCTGTTGCGGTACGCTGTGTTCTTGTGTGCTTGGCGATGTATTGCCGACGGCCTGCGGGACCTGCTTGTCTTCTGTGTTGTGTGTTGTCCGTGCTGTGTGTATCTTGTATGTAGTATGTGCGGTATGTGTTCCTCACTGCTTGCTGAGTGCACAGTTCTGTGTATTTTTCACTGTGCTGTGTGTTATGTGAGATGTTGGTATTTGTGAGTGGTGTGTGTTGAGTGGTTCTTCGTGCATTGTACATTTCGCCTTTTTTGATGAGTTCTCTGTTGGCGGTTGCATATGTTGTGCGTTTGGTGTGTGGCTTCCCGTCTAATGTGTAGTGTGAAATGTGTGTCTGGTCTTTCTGTTGTCTGCTGTGTTGTGTACTGTGTTCTGGGTTGTGCGAGTGCTGTCTTTCGGCTTTCCGTGTGTTGCATACTGGGTCGATGTTGGGTGGGCTGTGTAATTTGAGCACTGTGTGCAAAGTTGAGTTTGCCTTGTGTCGGACGTGTTGTGTGCATGTGCATGTTGTGTGTGTGTGTTTGTGCGTTTTCGTTCGTGCTGTCTGCGTGTGGGTCTGCGTGTGCGCAGTATTGTATGCTTGTGGTTGTGCGTGTTGTGTGTAGTGCGTTCTATGTGTGTTGCATGTGTTTTCGTCAGTTGCGTGTGTGCACTTGTAGGTGCTGTGTCAGTTTTGTGTGTGTGAGATTGTGATTTGTGTGCTGTTGTGTTAGAGAGGCTGTGTGTGTGTGTTTGGCTGTTTGAGTTATGCACGTGATGTGAGATGTGTTGACTGTGTGTGGTTGTGCTTGTTTTGTACGTCTCTTGTGCGCAGTCTGCGGTCTGTGCAGTGTTTATCGCGCGTATTGTGAGCAGTAGCTATGTGCCTGCCTTTCAAGGGTGTGGTGTGTTTATGGTGTCTGTTGTGTGGCGTGTTTCTGTGTTGTGTGTGTGTGCACTGCGTTGTGCTCCTGTGTGAGGATGTATGTGTGGTGTGTCTGTGCGTGATTGTGTGTGTAGTGCGTAGTGTGTGAAATGGGTGCTACTTGTCTTCTTGGTTGGTTATATGTGTTTTGCCCATGGATTTGGGAGTGTCGTGTGTGTTAGGAGTTGTGGTACTTTCTGTGTGTGTCGTGTGCTGTGTTGTTCTGTGATTTGTGTTTGTGCTGTGTGTGTCCTACTCTGTGTGTTCTGTGGTCTGTGTGTTTTGCAAGTTGAGTGAGATATTGCGTGTTAGGACCGATATCTTGTGTATATGTTGCGTGTTTGGCATTGTGCATTCTGCGAGGCTCTGTGTGCTGTATGTTTTATGTGTGTTTGGAGTGATGTGTGCACTGTGTGAAATGTGTGTTGCATAAATTCGGTGTTCTTTCTGTGGTGGTTTGTGTGTGTTTTGCATGGGGGTTGCTATGTGTGTGGTTGTGTTTGACAGGTTGTGTGCGTGGTTGGCTCCTTGAGCAATGAGTGTACTTTGTGATGCGTGTACTGTGTATGGTCAAGCTTGGTCAGTGGGCCTCACTGTGGGTGTTGTGTTCACTCTGAGAACCGTGGTTCATGTGTATAGCGTGCAGTTATGTTCTCGGTGTGATGTGCTGTGCGTTGAGGGACTTCTGCATTCAAGTGCACAGAAGGTAGCCTCTCATGCTTGTCCGTTTTCGCCACAGGTTTGTAATCCTCCAGGAGGGCGTTGTTTCCTGAGGGTGCAAAGAGCCACGTCATCCCTTTAATAGCAAGGCCCTGACGATGCCTTTGTAGTAATCTGTCAGAAACTGCTGCGGGAGAGCCTTGTGCCAAACTCTGCTGGGGAAACAATCCACCGTGCACTGAGGAGACCCTCCCTGAGAGAATACTAGGCTGCTTTCGCCTTGCATGCAACTTGCTCCTACGTGATAAGGAAAACAGTAAACATTGCAGTAGAAGGCGGTCTTCTCTGTACGCCCTCTGTCTCAGAGACCGAAGTGAGCCGCGAATAGGCCTTCGCACTAGCCACACAGGAAGCTGCAGAACAAGATGCTTTGAAATGACAGCAGTGGAGGCAAGCCAGCTATGGATTCAGCTTATGTGAGTGAAAGAAACCAGTGCGGGATGGCCCATCCAAGGAATCATTGAAGCCGTGGCGGTGGAAGTTGAAACTGAGCTTGCAATGTGCTTTCCGTGTCTGTCGTGTGCGCGTGCACTCTAAGCGCCTGAGTGACGTCTGCTGCGCAGAGCTCTGTGTGTGCCGAGCGGCGTGCGCTCGCTTGGGTGGCCATTCGCGTGAGGCCTTGCTGAGGCAGCCTGGCTGTCAGAAAGTTGCCCGCATACAACGAATTCCGCTTGCAAAGTGCTTCCCGTGTCTGCCCTGTGTGCCTGCACTCTAAGCACCTGAGTGGAGTCTGCTGCGCAGAGCTCTGTGTGTGCCGAGCGGCGTGCGCTCGCTTGGGTGGCCATTCGCGTGAGGCCTTGCTGAGGCAGCCTGGCTGTCAGAAAGTTGCCCGCATACAACGAATTCCGCTTGCAATGTGCTTCCCGTGTCTGCCGTGTGTGCCTGCACTCTAAGCGCCTGAGTGGAGTCTGCTGCGCAGAGCTCTGTGTGTGCTGAGCGGCGTGCGCTCGCTTGGGTGGCCATTCGCGCGAGGCCTTGCTGAGGAAGCCTGGCTGTCAGGAAAACGCCCGCATACAACGAATTTAGCTTGGCAGTGCAAAAAGTCGCTTTCGTCTGCTACTACGTGGCCGCTCCAGAGAGGCCCAGGTTGGTCTGTGTGGTATGTAAGCCGGTTTCCCATGCCACGGTCTGAGCTTTGAAAACTAAGTGCCCATTGGCTTCAGTCCCCAACCATCATGTCAGCGAGAGGTGTGTGCAAGCTTCTGCAAAGCCTGGTGGCGGATGGGCCCTAAGCGTCAGGGCCGTTGTCCTGCAGAGAAGGATCTGAGGCTGTCTCAGTTCAAGGGATTTCCTGCTCAGCCATATCCAGACTGGCAGCTAAACACTGCTGTGTCAAGGCGAGCTTCTTATACACACTTCTACTCCCAGACACAGGGATACTGTGAAGAGGTCTTCCGCCCAGCCTCAGGGGAAGAGGCGGGGCAAGTTGCTTTCTGTACAGCATTCATTGGAAGCAGGACGTTTGGAGGTTCTGTTCCACAGGCGAAAAGCAGGCAGCACTAGGAGAATCTGTCAAGGAAGCTCCTCTTTATGGCTAGCGAGGCTTAATTCAAACGTGCAATGGAAAACTGTTCTGGGGTAACTGAGCTCTAACTTCACGCTCTAACACTTGCAGCTACTTTCTCCTAACTCATACAGAGTGGAATCGCCAAATACAGAGTAGAATTCTGTTGCGGTACGCTGTGTTCTTGTGTGCTTGGCGATGTATTGCCGACGGCCTGCGGGACCTGCTTGTCTTCTGTGTTGTGTGTTGTCCGTGCTGTGTGTATCTTGTATGTAGTATGTGCGGTATGTGTTCCTCACTGCTTGCTGAGTGCACAGTTCTGTGTATTTTTCACTGTGCTGTGTGTTATGTGAGATGTTGGTATTTGTGAGTGGTGTGTGTTGAGTGGTTCTTCGTGCATTGTACATTTCGCCTTTTTTGATGAGTTCTCTGTTGGCGGTTGCATATGTTGTGCGTTTGGTGTGTGGCTTCCCGTCTAATGTGTAGTGTGAAATGTGTGTCTGGTCTTTCTGTTGTCTGCTGTGTTGTGTACTGTGTTCTGGGTTGTGCGAGTGCTGTCTTTCGGCTTTCCGTGTGTTGCATACTGGGTCGATGTTGGGTGGGCTGTGTAATTTGAGCACTGTGTGCAAAGTTGAGTTTGCCTTGTGTCGGACGTGTTGTGTGCATGTGCATGTTGTGTGTGTGTGTTTGTGCGTTTTCGTTCGTGCTGTTTGCGTGTGCGTCTGCGTGTGCGCAGTATTGTATGCTTGTGGTTGGGCGTGTTGTGTGTAGTGCGTTCTATGTGTGTTGCATGTGTTTTCGTCAGTTGCGTGTGTGCACTTGTAGGTGCTGTGTCAGTTTTGTGTGTGTGAGATTGTGATTTGTGTGCTGTTGTGTTAGAGAGGCTGTGTGTGTGTGTTTGGCTGTTTGAGTTATGCACGTGATGTGAGATGTGTTGACTGTGTGTGGTTGTGCTTGTTTTGTACGTCTCTTGTGCGCAGTCTGCGGTCTGTGCAGTGTTTATCGCGCGTATTGTGAGCAGTAGCTATGTGCCTGCCTTTCAAGGGTGTGGTGTGTTTATGGTGTCTGTTGTGTGGCGTGTTTCTGTGTTGTGTGTGTGTGCACTGCGTTGTGCTCCTGTGTGAGGATGTATGTGTGGTGTGTCTGTGCGTGATTGTGTGTGTAGTGCGTAGTGTGTGAAATGGGTGCTACTTGTCTTCTTGGTTGGTTATATGTGTTTTGCCCATGGATTTGGGAGTGTCGTGTGTGTTAGGAGTTGTGGTACTTTCTGTGTGTGTCGTGTGCTGTGTTGTTCTGTGATTTGTGTTTGTGCTGTGTGTGTCCTACTCTGTGTGTTCTGTGGTCTGTGTGTTTTGCAAGTTGAGTGAGATATTGCGTGTTAGGACCGATATCTTGTGTATATGTTGCGTGTTTGGCATTGTGCATTCTGCGAGGCTCTGTGTGCTGTATGTTTTATGTGTGTTTGGAGTGATGTGTGCACTGTGTGAAATGTGTGTTGCATAAATTCGGTGTTCTTTCTGTGGTGGTTTGTGTGTGTTTTGCATGGGGGTTGCTATGTGTGTGGTTGTGTTTGACAGGTTGTGTGCGTGGTTGGCTCCTTGAGCAATGAGTGTACTTTGTGATGCGTGTACTGTGTATGGTCAAGCTTGGTCAGTGGGCCTCACTGTGGGTGTTGTGTTCACTCTGAGAACCGTGGTTCATGTGTATAGCGTGCAGTTATGTTCTCGGTGTGATGTGCTGTGCGTTGAGGGACTTCTGCATTCAAGTGCACAGAAGGTAGCCTCTCATGCTTGTCCGTTTTCGCCACAGGTTTGTAATCCTCCAGGAGGGCGTTGTTTCCTGAGGGTGCAAAGAGCCACGTCATCCCTTTAATAGCAAGGCCCTGACGATGCCTTTGTAGTAATCTGTCAGAAACTGCTGCGGGAGAGCCTTGTGCCAAACTCTGCTGGGGAAACAATCCACCGTGCACTGAGGAGACCCTCCCTGAGAGAATACTAGGCTGCTTTCGCCTTGCATGCAACTTGCTCCTACGTGATAAGGAAAACAGTAAACATTGCAGTAGAAGGCGGTCTTCTCTGTACGCCCTCTGTCTCAGAGACCGAAGTGAGCCGCGAATAGGCCTTCGCACTAGCCACACAGGAAGCTGCAGAACAAGATGCTTTGAAATGACAGCAGTGGAGGCAAGCCAGCTATGGATTCAGCTTATGTGAGTGAAAGAAACCAGTGCGGGATGGCCCATCCAAGGAATCATTGAAGCCGTGGCGGTGGAAGTTGAAACTGAGCTTGCAATGTGCTTTCCGTGTCTGTCGTGTGCGCGTGCACTCTAAGCGCCTGAGTGACGTCTGCTGCGCAGAGCACTGTGTGTGCCGAGCGGCGTGCGCTCGCTTGGGTGGCCATTCGCGTGAGGCCTTGCTGAGGCAGCCTGGCTGTCAGAAAGTTGCCCGCATACAACGAATTCCGCTTGCAAAGTGCTTCCCGTGTCTGCCCTGTGTGCCTGCACTCTAAGCACCTGAGTGGAGTCTGCTGCGCAGAGCTCTGTGTGTGCCGAGCGGCGTGCGCTCGCTTGGGTGGCCATTCGCGTGAGGCCTTGCTGAGGCAGCCTGGCTGTCAGAAAGTTGCCCGCATACAACGAATTCCGCTTGCAATGTGCTTCCCGTGTCTGCCGTGTGTGCCTGCACTCTAAGCGCCTGAGTGGAGTCTGCTGCGCAGAGCTCTGTGTGTGCTGAGCGGCGTGCGCTCGCTTGGGTGGCCATTCGCGCGAGGCCTTGCTGAGGAAGCCTGGCTGTCAGGAAAACGCCCGCATACAACGAATTTAGCTTGGCAGTGCAAAAAGTCGCTTTCGTCTGCTACTACGTGGCCGCTCCAGAGAGGCCCAGGTTGGTCTGTGTGGTATGTAAGCCGGTTTCCCATGCCACGGTCTGAGCTTTGAAAACTAAGTGCCCATTGGCTTCAGTCCCCAACCATCATGTCAGCGAGAGGTGTGTGCAAGCTTCTGCAAAGCCTGGTGGCGGATGGGCCCTAAGCGTCAGGGCCGTTGTCCTGCAGAGAAGGATCTGAGGCTGTCTCAGTTCAAGGGATTTCCTGCTCAGCCATATCCAGACTGGCAGCTAAACACTGCTGTGTCAAGGCGAGCTTCTTATACACACTTCTACTCCCAGACACAGGGATACTGTGAAGAGGTCTTCCGCCCAGCCTCAGGGGAAGAGGCGGGGCAAGTTGCTTTCTGTACAGCATTCATTGGAAGCAGGACGTTTGGAGGTTCTGTTCCACAGGCGAAAAGCAGGCAGCACTAGGAGAATCTGTCAAGGAAGCTCCTCTTTATGGCTAGCGAGGCTTAATTCAAACGTGCAATGGAAAACTGTTCTGGGGTAACTGAGCTCTAACTTCACGCTCTAACACTTGCAGCTACTTTCTCCTAACTCATACAGAGTGGAATCGCCAAATACAGAGTAGAATTCTGTTGCGGTACGCTGTGTTCTTGTGTGCTTGGCGATGTATTGCCGACGGCCTGCGGGACCTGCTTGTCTTCTGTGTTGTGTGTTGTCCGTGCTGTGTGTATCTTGTATGTAGTATGTGCGGTATGTGTTCCTCACTGCTTGCTGAGTGCACAGTTCTGTGTATTTTTCACTGTGCTGTGTGTTATGTGAGATGTTGGTATTTGTGAGTGGTGTGTGTTGAGTGGTTCTTCGTGCATTGTACATTTCGCCTTTTTTGATGAGTTCTCTGTTGGCGGTTGCATATGTTGTGCGTTTGGTGTGTGTCTTCCCGTCTAATGTGTAGTGTGAAATGTGTGTCTGGTCTTTCTGTTGTCTGCTGTGTTGTGTACTGTGTTCTGGGTTGTGCGAGTGCTGTCTTTCGGCTTTCCGTGTGTTGCATACTGGGTCGATGTTGGGTGGGCTGTGTAATTTGAGCACTGTGTGCAAAGTTGAGTTTGCCTTGTGTCGGACGTGTTGTGTGCATGTGCATGTTGTGTGTGTGTGTTTGTGCGTTTTCGTTCTTGCTGTCTGCGTGTGTGTCTGCGTGTGCGCAGTATTGTATGCTTGTGGTTGTGCGTGTTGTGTGTAGTGCGTTCTATGTGTGTTGCATGTGTTTTCGTCAGTTGCGTGTGTGCACTTGTAGGTGCTGTGTCAGTTTTGTGTGTGTGAGATTGTGATTTGTGTGCTGTTGTGTTAGAGAGGCTGTGTGTGTGTGTTTGGCTGTTTGAGTTATGCACGTGATGTGAGATGTGTTGACTGTGTGTGGTTGTGCTTGTTTTGTACGTCTCTTGTGCGCAGTCTGCGGTCTGTGCAGTGTTTATCGCGCGTATTGTGAGCAGTAGCTATGTGCCTGCCTTTCAAGGGTGTGGTGTGTTTATGGTGTCTGTTGTGTGGCGTGTTTCTGTGTTGTGTGTGTGTGCACTGCGTTGTGCTCCTGTGTGAGGATGTATGTGTGGTGTGTCTGTGCGTGATTGTGTGTGTAGTGCGTAGTGTGTGAAATGGGTGCTACTTGTCTTCTTGGTTGGTTATATGTGTTTTGCCCATGGATTTGGGAGTGTCGTGTGTGTTAGGAGTTGTGGTACTTTCTGTGTGTGTCGTGTGCTGTGTTGTTCTGTGATTTGTGTTTGTGCTGTGTGTGTCCTACTCTGTGTGTTCTGTGGTCTGTGTGTTTTGCAAGTTGAGTGAGATATTGCGTGTTAGGACCGATATCTTGTGTATATGTTGCGTGTTTGGCATTGTGCATTCTGCGAGGCTCTGTGTGCTGTATGTTTTATGTGTGTTTGGAGTGATGTGTGCACTGTGTGAAATGTGTGTTGCATAAATTCGGTGTTCTTTCTGTGGTGGTTTGTGTGTGTTTTGCATGGGGGTTGCTATGTGTGTGGTTGTGTTTGACAGGTTGTGTGCGTGGTTGGCTCCTTGAGCAATGAGTGTACTTTGTGATGCGTGTACTGTGTATGGTCAAGCTTGGTCAGTGGGCCTCACTGTGGGTGTTGTGTTCACTCTGAGAACCGTGGTTCATGTGTATAGCGTGCAGTTATGTTCTCGGTGTGATGTGCTGTGCGTTGAGGGACTTCTGCATTCAAGTGCACAGAAGGTAGCCTCTCATGCTTGTCCGTTTTCGCCACAGGTTTGTAATCCTCCAGGAGGGCGTTGTTTCCTGAGGGTGCAAAGAGCCACGTCATCCCTTTAATAGCAAGGCCCTGACGATGCCTTTGTAGTAATCTGTCAGAAACTGCTGCGGGAGAGCCTTGTGCCAAACTCTGCTGGGGAAACAATCCACCGTGCACTGAGGAGACCCTCCCTGAGAGAATACTAGGCTGCTTTCGCCTTGCATGCAACTTGCTCCTACGTGATAAGGAAAACAGTAAACATTGCAGTAGAAGGCGGTCTTCTCTGTACGCCCTCTGTCTCAGAGACCGAAGTGAGCCGCGAATAGGCCTTCGCACTAGCCACACAGGAAGCTGCAGAACAAGATGCTTTGAAATGACAGCAGTGGAGGCAAGCCAGCTATGGATTCAGCTTATGTGAGTGAAAGAAACCAGTGCGGGATGGCCCATCCAAGGAATCATTGAAGCCGTGGCGGTGGAAGTTGAAACTGAGCTTGCAATGTGCTTTCCGTGTCTGTCGTGTGCGCGTGCACTCTAAGCGCCTGAGTGACGTCTGCTGCGCAGAGCTCTGTGTGTGCCGAGCGGCGTGCGCTCGCTTGGGTGGCCATTCGCGTGAGGCCTTGCTGAGGCAGCCTGGCTGTCAGAAAGTTGCCCGCATACAACGAATTCCGCTTGCAAAGTGCTTCCCGTGTCTGCCCTGTGTGCCTGCACTCTAAGCACCTGAGTGGAGTCTGCTGCGCAGAGCTCTGTGTGTGCCGAGCGGCGTGCGCTCGCTTGGGTGGCCATTCGCGTGAGGCCTTGCTGAGGCAGCCTGGCTGTCAGAAAGTTGCCCGCATACAACGAATTCCGCTTGCAATGTGCTTCCCGTGTCTGCCGTGTGTGCCTGCACTCTAAGCGCCTGAGTGGAGTCTGCTGCGCAGAGCTCTGTGTGTGCTGAGCGGCGTGCGCTCGCTTGGGTGGCCATTCGCGCGAGGCCTTGCTGAGGAAGCCTGGCTGTCAGGAAAACGCCCGCATACAACGAATTTAGCTTGGCAGTGCAAAAAGTCGCTTTCGTCTGCTACTACGTGGCCGCTCCAGAGAGGCCCAGGTTGGTCTGTGTGGTATGTAAGCCGGTTTCCCATGCCACGGTCTGAGCTTTGAAAACTAAGTGCCCATTGGCTTCAGTCCCCAACCATCATGTCAGCGAGAGGTGTGTGCAAGCTTCTGCAAAGCCTGGTGGCGGATGGGCCCTAAGCGTCAGGGCCGTTGTCCTGCAGAGAAGGATCTGAGGCTGTCTCAGTTCAAGGGATTTCCTGCTCAGCCATATCCAGACTGGCAGCTAAACACTGCTGTGTCAAGGCGAGCTTCTTATACACACTTCTACTCCCAGACACAGGGATACTGTGAAGAGGTCTTCCGCCCAGCCTCAGGGGAAGAGGCGGGGCAAGTTGCTTTCTGTACAGCATTCATTGGAAGCAGGACGTTTGGAGGTTCTGTTCCACAGGCGAAAAGCAGGCAGCACTAGGAGAATCTGTCAAGGAAGCTCCTCTTTATGGCTAGCGAGGCTTAATTCAAACGTGCAATGGAAAACTGTTCTGGGGTAACTGAGCTCTAACTTCACGCTCTAACACTTGCAGCTACTTTCTCCTAACTCATACAGAGTGGAATCGCCAAATACAGAGTAGAATTCTGTTGCGGTACGCTGTGTTCTTGTGTGCTTGGCGATGTATTGCCGACGGCCTGCGGGACCTGCTTGTCTTCTGTGTTGTGTGTTGTCCGTGCTGTGTGTATCTTGTATGTAGTATGTGCGGTATGTGTTCCTCACTGCTTGCTGAGTGCACAGTTCTGTGTATTTTTCACTGTGCTGTGTGTTATGTGAGATGTTGGTATTTGTGAGTGGTGTGTGTTGAGTGGTTCTTCGTGCATTGTACATTTCGCCTTTTTTGATGAGTTCTCTGTTGGCGGTTGCATATGTTGTGCGTTTGGTGTGTGGCTTCCCGTCTAATGTGTAGTGTGAAATGTGTGTCTGGTCTTTTTGTTGTCTGTTGTGTTGTGTACTGTGTTCTGGGTTGTGCGAGTGCTGTCTTTCGGCTTTCCGTGTGTTGCATACTGGGTGGATGTTGGGTGGGCTGTGTAATTTGAGCATTGTGTGCAAAGTTGAGTTTGCCTTGTGTCGGACGTGTTGTGTGCATGTGCATGTTGTGTGTGTGTGTTTGTGCGTTTTCGTTCGTGCTGTCTGCGTGTGGGTCTGCGTGTGCGCAGTATTGTATGCTTGTGGTTGTGCGTGTTGTGTGTAGTGCGTTCTATGTGTGTTGCATGTGTTTTCGTCAGTTGCGTGTGTGCACTTGTAGGTGCTGTGTCAGTTTTGTGTGTGTGAGATTGTGATTTGTGTGCTGTTGTGTTAGAGAGGCTGTGTGTGTGTGTTTGGCTGTTTGAGTTATGCACGTGATGTGAGATGTGTTGACTGTGTGTGGTTGTGCTTGTTTTGTACGTCTCTTGTGCGCAGTCTGCGGTCTGTGCAGTGTTTATCGCGCGTATTGTGAGCAGTAGCTATGTGCCTGCCTTTCAAGGGTGTGGTGTGTTTATGGTGTCTGTTGTGTGGCGTGTTTCTGTGTTGTGTGTGTGTGCACTGCGTTGTGCTCCTGTGTGAGGATGTATGTGTGGTGTGTCTGTGCGTGATTGTGTGTGTAGTGCGTAGTGTGTGAAATGGGTGCTACTTGTCTTCTTGGTTGGTTATATGTGTTTTGCCCATGGATTTGGGAGTGTCGTGTGTGTTAGGAGTTGTGGTACTTTCTGTGTGTGTCGTGTGCTGTGTTGTTCTGTGATTTGTGTTTGTGCTGTGTGTGTCCTACTCTGTGTGTTCTGTGGTCTGTGTGTTTTGCAAGTTGAGTGAGATATTGCGTGTTAGGACCGATATCTTGTGTATATGTTGCGTGTTTGGCATTGTGCATTCTGCGAGGCTCTGTGTGCTGTATGTTTTATGTGTGTTTGGAGTGATGTGTGCACTGTGTG
This sequence comes from Manis javanica, assembly GCF_040802235.1. NCBI lineage: Eukaryota > Metazoa > Chordata > Mammalia > Pholidota > Manidae > Manis > Manis javanica. The sequence continues at coordinate 341,960 of NW_027332187.1, read as the reverse complement.
AAATGTGTGTTGCATAAATTCGGTGTTCTTTCTGTGGTGGTTTGTGTGTGTTTTGCATGGGGGTTGCTATGTGTGTGGTTGTGTTTGACAGGTTGTGTGCGTGGTTGGCTCCTTGAGCAATGAGTGTACTTTGTGATGCGTGTACTGTGTATGGTCAAGCTTGGTCAGTGGGCCTCACTGTGGGTGTTGTGTTCACTCTGAGAACCGTGGTTCATGTGTATAGCGTGCAGTTATGTTCTCGGTGTGATGTGCTGTGCGTTGAGGGACTTCTGCATTCAAGTGCACAGAAGGTAGCCTCTCATGCTTGTCCGTTTTCGCCACAGGTTTGTAATCCTCCAGGAGGGCGTTGTTTCCTGAGGGTGCAAAGAGCCACGTCATCCCTTTAATAGCAAGGCCCTGACGATGCCTTTGTAGTAATCTGTCAGAAACTGCTGCGGGAGAGCCTTGTGCCAAACTCTGCTGGGGAAACAATCCACCGTGCACTGAGGAGACCCTCCCTGAGAGAATACTAGGCTGCTTTCGCCTTGCATGCAACTTGCTCCTACGTGATAAGGAAAACAGTAAACATTGCAGTAGAAGGCGGTCTTCTCTGTACGCCCTCTGTCTCAGAGACCGAAGTGAGCCGCGAATAGGCCTTCGCACTAGCCACACAGGAAGCTGCAGAACAAGATGCTTTGAAATGACAGCAGTGGAGGCAAGCCAGCTATGGATTCAGCTTATGTGAGTGAAAGAAACCAGTGCGGGATGGCCCATCCAAGGAATCATTGAAGCCGTGGCGGTGGAAGTTGAAACTGAGCTTGCAATGTGCTTTCCGTGTCTGTCGTGTGCGCGTGCACTCTAAGCGCCTGAGTGACGTCTGCTGCGCAGAGCTCTGTGTGTGCCGAGCGGCGTGCGCTCGCTTGGGTGGCCATTCGCGTGAGGCCTTGCTGAGGCAGCCTGGCTGTCAGAAAGTTGCCCGCATACAACGAATTCCGCTTGCAAAGTGCTTCCCGTGTCTGCCCTGTGTGCCTGCACTCTAAGCACCTGAGTGGAGTCTGCTGCGCAGAGCTCTGTGTGTGCCGAGCGGCGTGCGCTCGCTTGGGTGGCCATTCGCGTGAGGCCTTGCTGAGGCAGCCTGGCTGTCAGAAAGTTGCCCGCATACAACGAATTCCGCTTGCAATGTGCTTCCCGTGTCTGCCGTGTGTGCCTGCACTCTAAGCGCCTGAGTGGAGTCTGCTGCGCAGAGCTCTGTGTGTGCTGAGCGGCGTGCGCTCGCTTGGGTGGCCATTCGCGCGAGGCCTTGCTGAGGAAGCCTGGCTGTCAGGAAAACGCCCGCATACAACGAATTTAGCTTGGCAGTGCAAAAAGTCGCTTTCGTCTGCTACTACGTGGCCGCTCCAGAGAGGCCCAGGTTGGTCTGTGTGGTATGTAAGCCGGTTTCCCATGCCACAGGCTGAGCTTTGAAAACTAAGTGCCCATTGGCTTCAGTCCCCAACCATCATGTCAGCGAGAGGTGTGTGCAAGCTTCTGCAAAGCCTGGTGGCGGATGGGCCCTAAGCGTCAGGGCCGTTGTCCTGCAGAGAAGGATCTGAGGCTGTCTCAGTTCAAGGGATTTCCTGCTCAGCCATATCCAGACTGGCAGCTAAACACTGCTGTGTCAAGGCGAGCTTCTTATACACACTTCTACTCCCAGACACAGGGATACTGTGAAGAGGTCTTCCGCCCAGCCTCAGGGGAAGAGGCGGGGCAAGTTGCTTTCTGTACAGCATTCATTGGAAGCAGGACGTTTGGAGGTTCTGTTCCACAGGCGAAAAGCAGGCAGCACTAGGAGAATCTGTCAAGGAAGCTCCTCTTTATGGCTAGCGAGGCTTAATTCAAACGTGCAATGGAAAACTGTTCTGGGGTAACTGAGCTCTAACTTCACGCTCTAACACTTGCAGCTACTTTCTCCTAACTCATACAGAGTGGAATCGCCAAATACAGAGTAGAATTCTGTTGCGGTACGCTGTGTTCTTGTGTGCTTGGCGATGTATTGCCGACGGCCTGCGGGACCTGCTTGTCTTCTGTGTTGTGTGTTGTCCGTGCTGTGTGTATCTTGTATGTAGTATGTGCGGTATGTGTTCCTCACTGCTTGCTGAGTGCACAGTTCTGTGTATTTTTCACTGTGCTGTGTGTTATGTGAGATGTTGGTATTTGTGAGTGGTGTGTGTTGAGTGGTTCTTCGTGCATTGTACATTTCGCCTTTTTTGATGAGTTCTCTGTTGGCGGTTGCATATGTTGTGCGTTTGGTGTGTGGCTTCCCGTCTAATGTGTAGTGTGAAATGTGTGTCTGGTCTTTCTGTTGTCTGCTGTGTTGTGTACTGTGTTCTGGGTTGTGCGAGTGCTGTCTTTCGGCTTTCCGTGTGTTGCATACTGGGTCGATGTTGGGTGGGCTGTGTAATTTGAGCACTGTGTGCAAAGTTGAGTTTGCCTTGTGTCGGACGTGTTGTGTGCATGTGCATGTTGTGTGTGTGTGTTTGTGCGTTTTCGTTCGTGCTGTCTGCGTGTGGGTCTGCGTGTGCGCAGTATTGTATGCTTGTGGTTGTGCGTGTTGTGTGTAGTGCGTTCTATGTGTGTTGCATGTGTTTTCGTCAGTTGCGTGTGTGCACTTGTAGGTGCTGTGTCAGTTTTGTGTGTGTGAGATTGTGATTTGTGTGCTGTTGTGTTAGAGAGGCTGTGTGTGTGTGTTTGGCTGTTTGAGTTATGCACGTGATGTGAGATGTGTTGACTGTGTGTGGTTGTGCTTGTTTTGTACGTCTCTTGTGCGCAGTCTGCGGTCTGTGCAGTGTTTATCGCGCGTATTGTGAGCAGTAGCTATGTGCCTGCCTTTCAAGGGTGTGGTGTGTTTATGGTGTCTGTTGTGTGGCGTGTTTCTGTGTTGTGTGTGTGTGCACTGCGTTGTGCTCCTGTGTGAGGATGTATGTGTGGTGTGTCTGTGCGTGATTGTGTGTGTAGTGCGTAGTGTGTGAAATGGGTGCTACTTGTCTTCTTGGTTGGTTATATGTGTTTTGCCCATGGATTTGGGAGTGTCGTGTGTGTTAGGAGTTGTGGTACTTTCTGTGTGTGTCGTGTGCTGTGTTGTTCTGTGATTTGTGTTTGTGCTGTGTGTGTCCTACTCTGTGTGTTCTGTGGTCTGTGTGTTTTGCAAGTTGAGTGAGATATTGCGTGTTAGGACCGATATCTTGTGTATATGTTGCGTGTTTGGCATTGTGCATTCTGCGAGGCTCTGTGTGCTGTATGTTTTATGTGTGTTTGGAGTGATGTGTGCACTGTGTGAAATGTGTGTTGCATAAATTCGGTGTTCTTTCTGTGGTGGTTTGTGTGTGTTTTGCATGGGGGTTGCTATGTGTGTGGTTGTGTTTGACAGGTTGTGTGCGTGGTTGGCTCCTTGAGCAATGAGTGTACTTTGTGATGCGTGTACTGTGTATGGTCAAGCTTGGTCAGTGGGCCTCACTGTGGGTGTTGTGTTCACTCTGAGAACCGTGGTTCATGTGTATAGCGTGCAGTTATGTTCTCGGTGTGATGTGCTGTGCGTTGAGGGACTTCTGCATTCAAGTGCACAGAAGGTAGCCTCTCATGCTTGTCCGTTTTCGCCACAGGTTTGTAATCCTCCAGGAGGGCGTTGTTTCCTGAGGGTGCAAAGAGCCACGTCATCCCTTTAATAGCAAGGCCCTGACGATGCCTTTGTAGTAATCTGTCAGAAACTGCTGCGGGAGAGCCTTGTGCCAAACTCTGCTGGGGAAACAATCCACCGTGCACTGAGGAGACCCTCCCTGAGAGAATACTAGGCTGCTTTCGCCTTGCATGCAACTTGCTCCTACGTGATAAGGAAAACAGTAAACATTGCAGTAGAAGGCGGTCTTCTCTGTACGCCCTCTGTCTCAGAGACCGAAGTGAGCCGCGAATAGGCCTTCGCACTAGCCACACAGGAAGCTGCAGAACAAGATGCTTTGAAATGACAGCAGTGGAGGCAAGCCAGCTATGGATTCAGCTTATGTGAGTGAAAGAAACCAGTGCGGGATGGCCCATCCAAGGAATCATTGAAGCCGTGGCGGTGGAAGTTGAAACTGACCTTGCAATGTGCTTTCCGTGTCTGTCGTGTGCGCGTGCACTCTAAGCGCCTGAGTGACGTCTGCTGCGCAGAGCTCTGTGTGTGCCGAGCGGCGTGCGCTCGCTTGGGTGGCCATTCGCGTGAGGCCTTGCTGAGGCAGCCTGGCTGTCAGAAAGTTGCCCGCATACAACGAATTCCGCTTGCAAAGTGCTTCCCGTGTCTGCCCTGTGTGCCTGCACTCTAAGCACCTGAGTGGAGTCTGCTGCGCAGAGCTCTGTGTGTGCCGAGCGGCGTGCGCTCGCTTGGGTGGCCATTCGCGTGAGGCCTTGCTGAGGCAGCCTGGCTGTCAGAAAGTTGCCCGCATACAACGAATTCCGCTTGCAATGTGCTTCCCGTGTCTGCCGTGTGTGCCTGCACTCTAAGCGCCTGAGTGGAGTCTGCTGCGCAGAGCTCTGTGTGTGCTGAGCGGCGTGCGCTCGCTTGGGTGGCCATTCGCGCGAGGCCTTGCTGAGGAAGCCTGGCTGTCAGGAAAACGCCCGCATACAACGAATTTAGCTTGGCAGTGCAAAAAGTCGCTTTCGTCTGCTACTACGTGGCCGCTCCAGAGAGGCCCAGGTTGGTCTGTGTGGTATGTAAGCCGGTTTCCCATGCCACGGTCTGAGCTTTGAAAACTAAGTGCCCATTGGCTTCAGTCCCCAACCATCATGTCAGCGAGAGGTGTGTGCAAGCTTCTGCAAAGCCTGGTGGCGGATGGGCCCTAAGCGTCAGGGCCGTTGTCCTGCAGAGAAGGATCTGAGGCTGTCTCAGTTCAAGGGATTTCCTGCTCAGCCATATCCAGACTGGCAGCTAAACACTGCTGTGTCAAGGCGAGCTTCTTATACACACTTCTACTCCCAGACACAGGGATACTGTGAAGAGGTCTTCCGCCCAGCCTCAGGGGAAGAGGCGGGGCAAGTTGCTTTCTGTACAGCATTCATTGGAAGCAGGACGTTTGGAGGTTCTGTTCCACAGGCGAAAAGCAGGCAGCACTAGGAGAATCTGTCAAGGAAGCTCCTCTTTATGGCTAGCGAGGCTTAATTCAAACGTGCAATGGAAAACTGTTCTGGGGTAACTGAGCTCTAACTTCACGCTCTAACACTTGCAGCTACTTTCTCCTAACTCATACAGAGTGGAATCGCCAAATACAGAGTAGAATTCTGTTGCGGTACGCTGTGTTCTTGTGTGCTTGGCGATGTATTGCCGACGGCCTGCGGGACCTGCTTGTCTTCTGTGTTGTGTGTTGTCCGTGCTGTGTGTATCTTGTATGTAGTATGTGCGGTATGTGTTCCTCACTGCTTGCTGAGTGCACAGTTCTGTGTATTTTTCACTGTGCTGTGTGTTATGTGAGATGTTGGTATTTGTGAGTGGTGTGTGTTGAGTGGTTCTTCGTGCATTGTACATTTCGCCTTTTTTGATGAGTTCTCTGTTGGCGGTTGCATATGTTGTGCGTTTGGTGTGTGGCTTCCCGTCTAATGTGTAGTGTGAAATGTGTGTCTGGTCTTTCTGTTGTCTGCTGTGTTGTGTACTGTGTTCTGGGTTGTGCGAGTGCTGTCTTTCGGCTTTCCGTGTGTTGCATACTGGGTCGATGTTGGGTGGGCTGTGTAATTTGAGCACTGTGTGCAAAGTTGAGTTTGCCTTGTGTCGGACGTGTTGTGTGCATGTGCATGTTGTGTGTGTGTGTTTGTGCGTTTTCGTTCGTGCTGTCTGCGTGTGGGTCTGCGTGTGCGCAGTATTGTATGCTTGTGGTTGTGCGTGTTGTGTGTAGTGCGTTCTATGTGTGTTGCATGTGTTTTCGTCAGTTGCGTGTGTGCACTTGTAGGTGCTGTGTCAGTTTTGTGTGTGTGAGATTGTGATTTGTGTGCTGTTGTGTTAGAGAGGCTGTGTGTGTGTGTTTGGCTGTTTGAGTTATGCACGTGATGTGAGATGTGTTGACTGTGTGTGGTTGTGCTTGTTTTGTACGTCTCTTGTGCGCAGTCTGCGGTCTGTGCAGTGTTTATCGCGCGTATTGTGAGCAGTAGCTATGTGCCTGCCTTTCAAGGGTGTGGTGTGTTTATGGTGTCTGTTGTGTGGCGTGTTTCTGTGTTGTGTGTGTGTGCACTGCGTTGTGCTCCTGTGTGAGGATGTATGTGTGGTGTGTCTGTGCGTGATTGTGTGTGTAGTGCGTAGTGTGTGAAATGGGTGCTACTTGTCTTCTTGGTTGGTTATATGTGTTTTGCCCATGGATTTGGGAGTGTCGTGTGTGTTAGGAGTTGTGGTACTTTCTGTGTGTGTCGTGTGCTGTGTTGTTCTGTGATTTGTGTTTGTGCTGTGTGTGTCCTACTCTGTGTGTTCTGTGGTCTGTGTGTTTTGCAAGTTGAGTGAGATATTGCGTGTTAGGACCGATATCTTGTGTATATGTTGCGTGTTTGGCATTGTGCATTCTGCGAGGCTCTGTGTGCTGTATGTTTTATGTGTGTTTGGAGTGATGTGTGCACTGTGTGAAATGTGTGTTGCATAAATTCGGTGTTCTTTCTGTGGTGGTTTGTGTGTGTTTTGCATGGGGGTTGCTATGTGTGTGGTTGTGTTTGACAGGTTGTGTGCGTGGTTGGCTCCTTGAGCAATGAGTGTACTTTGTGATGCGTGTACTGTGTATGGTCAAGCTTGGTCAGTGGGCCTCACTGTGGGTGTTGTGTTCACTCTGAGAACCGTGGTTCATGTGTATAGCGTGCAGTTATGTTCTCGGTGTGATGTGCTGTGCGTTGAGGGACTTCTGCATTCAAGTGCACAGAAGGTAGCCTCTCATGCTTGTCCGTTTTCGCCACAGGTTTGTAATCCTCCAGGAGGGCGTTGTTTCCTGAGGGTGCAAAGAGCCACGTCATCCCTTTAATAGCAAGGCCCTGACGATGCCTTTGTAGTAATCTGTCAGAAACTGCTGCGGGAGAGCCTTGTGCCAAACTCTGCTGGGGAAACAATCCACCGTGCACTGAGGAGACCCTCCCTGAGAGAATACTAGGCTGCTTTCGCCTTGCATGCAACTTGCTCCTACGTGATAAGGAAAACAGTAAACATTGCAGTAGAAGGCGGTCTTCTCTGTACGCCCTCTGTCTCAGAGACCGAAGTGAGCCGCGAATAGGCCTTCGCACTAGCCACACAGGAAGCTGCAGAACAAGATGCTTTGAAATGACAGCAGTGGAGGCAAGCCAGCTATGGATTCAGCTTATGTGAGTGAAAGAAACCAGTGCGGGATGGCCCATCCAAGGAATCATTGAAGCCGTGGCGGTGGAAGTTGAAACTGAGCTTGCAATGTGCTTTCCGTGTCTGTCGTGTGCGCGTGCACTCTAAGCGCCTGAGTGACGTCTGCTGCGCAGAGCTCTGTGTGTGCCGAGCGGCGTGCGCTCGCTTGGGTGGCCATTCGCGTGAGGCCTTGCTGAGGCAGCCTGGCTGTCAGAAAGTTGCCCGCATACAACGAATTCCGCTTGCAAAGTGCTTCCCGTGTCTGCCCTGTGTGCCTGCACTCTAAGCACCTGAGTGGAGTCTGCTGCGCAGAGCTCTGTGTGTGCCGAGCGGCGTGCGCTCGCTTGGGTGGCCATTCGCGTGAGGCCTTGCTGAGGCAGCCTGGCTGTCAGAAAGTTGCCCGCATACAACGAATTCCGCTTGCAATGTGCTTCCCGTGTCTGCCGTGTGTGCCTGCACTCTAAGCGCCTGAGTGGAGTCTGCTGCGCAGAGCTCTGTGTGTGCTGAGCGGCGTGCGCTCGCTTGGGTGGCCATTCGCGCGAGGCCTTGCTGAGGAAGCCTGGCTGTCAGGAAAACGCCCGCATACAACGAATTTAGCTTGGCAGTGCAAAAAGTCGCTTTCGTCTGCTACTACGTGGCCGCTCCAGAGAGGCCCAGGTTGGTCTGTGTGGTATGTAAGCCGGTTTCCCATGCCACAGTCTGAGCTTTGAAAACTAAGTGCCCATTGGCTTCAGTCCCCAACCATCATGTCAGCGAGAGGTGTGTGCAAGCTTCTGCAAAGCCTGGTGGCGGATGGGCCCTAAGCGTCAGGGCCGTTGTCCTGCAGAGAAGGATCTGAGGCTGTCTCAGTTCAAGGGATTTCCTGCTCAGCCATATCCAGACTGGCAGCTAAACACTGCTGTGTCAAGGCGAGCTTCTTATACACACTTCTACTCCCAGACACAGGGATACTGTGAAGAGGTCTTCCGCCCAGCCTCAGGGGAAGAGGCGGGGCAAGTTGCTTTCTGTACAGCATTCATTGGAAGCAGGACGTTTGGAGGTTCTGTTCCACAGGCGAAAAGCAGGCAGCACTAGGAGAATCTGTCAAGGAAGCTCCTCTTTATGGCTAGCGAGGCTTAATTCAAACGTGCAATGGAAAACTGTTCTGGGGTAACTGAGCTCTAACTTCACGCTCTAACACTTGCAGCTACTTTCTCCTAACTCATACAGAGTGGAATCGCCAAATACAGAGTAGAATTCTGTTGCGGTACGCTGTGTTCTTGTGTGCTTGGCGATGTATTGCCGACGGCCTGCGGGACCTGCTTGTCTTCTGTGTTGTGTGTTGTCCGTGCTGTGTGTATCTTGTATGTAGTATGTGCGGTATGTGTTCCTCACTGCTTGCTGAGTGCACAGTTCTGTGTATTTTTCACTGTGCTGTGTGTTATGTGAGATGTTGGTATTTGTGAGTGGTGTGTGTTGAGTGGTTCTTCGTGCATTGTACATTTCGCCTTTTTTGATGAGTTCTCTGTTGGCGGTTGCATATGTTGTGCGTTTGGTGTGTGGCTTCCCGTCTAATGTGTAGTGTGAAATGTGTGTCTGGTCTTTCTGTTGTCTGCTGTGTTGTGTACTGTGTTCTGGGTTGTGCGAGTGCTGTCTTTCGGCTTTCCGTGTGTTGCATACTGGGTCGATGTTGGGTGGGCTGTGTAATTTGAGCACTGTGTGCAAAGTTGAGTTTGCCTTGTGTCGGACGTGTTGTGTGCATGTGCATGTTGTGTGTGTGTGTTTGTGCGTTTTCGTTCGTGCTGTCTGCGTGTGGGTCTGCGTGTGCGCAGTATTCTATGCTTGTGGTTGTGCGTGTTGTGTGTAGTCCGTTCTATGTGTGTTGCATGTGTTTTCGTCAGTTGCGTGTGTGCACTTGTAGGTGCTGTGTCAGTTTTGTGTGTGTGAGATTGTGATTTGTGTGCTGTTGTGTTAGAGAGGCTGTGTGTGTGTGTTTGGCTGTTTGAGTTATGCACGTGATGTGAGATGTGTTGACTGTGTGTGGTTGTGCTTGTTTTGTACGTCTCTTGTGCGCAGTCTGCGGTCTGTGCAGTGTTTATCGCGCGTATTGTGAGCAGTAGCTATGTGCCTGCCTTTCAAGGGTGTGGTGTGTTTATGGTGTCTGTTGTGTGGCGTGTTTCTGTGTTGTGTGTGTGTGCACTGCGTTGTGCTCCTGTGTGAGGATGTATGTGTGGTGTGTCTGTGCGTGATTGTGTGTGTAGTGCGTAGTGTGTGAAATGGGTGCTACTTGTCTTCTTGGTTGGTTATATGTGTTTTGCCCATGGATTTGGGAGTGTCGTGTGTGTTAGGAGTTGTGGTACTTTCTGTGTGTGTCGTGTGCTGTGTTGTTCTGTGATTTGTGTTTGTGCTGTGTGTGTCCTACTCTGTGTGTTCTGTGGTCTGTGTGTTTTGCAAGTTGAGTGAGATATTGCGTGTTAGGACCGATATCTTGTGTATATGTTGCGTGTTTGGCATTGTGCATTCTGCGAGGCTCTGTGTGCTGTATGTTTTATGTGTGTTTGGAGTGATGTGTGCACTGTGTGAAATGTGTGTTGCATAAATTCGGTGTTCTTTCTGTGGTGGTTTGTGTGTGTTTTGCATGGGGGTTGCTATGTGTGTGGTTGTGTTTGACAGGTTGTGTGCGTGGTTGGCTCCTTGAGCAATGAGTGTACTTTGTGATGCGTGTACTGTGTATGGTCAAGCTTGGTCAGTGGGCCTCACTGTGGGTGTTGTGTTCACTCTGAGAACCGTGGTTCATGTGTATAGCGTGCAGTTATGTTCTCGGTGTGATGTGCTGTGCGTTGAGGGACTTCTGCATTCAAGTGCACAGAAGGTAGCCTCTCATGCTTGTCCGTTTTCGCCACAGGTTTGTAATCCTCCAGGAGGGCGTTGTTTCCTGAGGGTGCAAAGAGCCACGTCATCCCTTTAATAGCAAGGCCCTGACGATGCCTTTGTAGTAATCTGTCAGAAACTGCTGCGGGAGAGCCTTGTGCCAAACTCTGCTGGGGAAACAATCCACCGTGCACTGAGGAGACCCTCCCTGAGAGAATACTAGGCTGCTTTCGCCTTGCATGCAACTTGCTCCTACGTGATAAGGAAAACAGTAAACATTGCAGTAGAAGGCGGTCTTCTCTGTACGCCCTCTGTCTCAGAGACCGAAGTGAGCCGCGAATAGGCCTTCGCACTAGCCACACAGGAAGCTGCAGAACAAGATGCTTTGAAATGACAGCAGTGGAGGCAAGCCAGCTATGGATTCAGCTTATGTGAGTGAAAGAAACCAGTGCGGGATGGCCCATCCAAGGAATCATTGAAGCCGTGGCGGAGGAAGTTGAAACTGAGCTTGCAATGTGCTTTCCGTGTCTGTCGTGTGCGCGTGCACTCTAAGCGCCTGAGTGACGTCTGCTGCGCAGAGCTCTGTGTGTGCCGAGCGGCGTGCGCTCGCTTGGGTGGCCATTCGCGTGAGGCCTTGCTGAGGCAGCCTGGCTGTCAGAAAGTTGCCCGCATACAACGAATTCCGCTTGCAAAGTGCTTCCCGTGTCTGCCCTGTGTGCCTGCACTCTAAGCACCTGAGTGGAGTCTGCTGCGCAGAGCTCTGTGTGTGCCGAGCGGCGTGCGCTCGCTTGGGTGGCCATTCGCGTGAGGCCTTGCTGAGGCAGCCTGGCTGTCAGAAAGTTGCCCGCATACAACGAATTCCGCTTGCAATGTGCTTCCCGTGTCTGCCGTGTGTGCCTGCACTCTAAGCGCCTGAGTGGAGTCTGCTGCGCAGAGCTCTGTGTGTGCTGAGCGGCGTGCGCTCGCTTGGGTGGCCATTCGCGCGAGGCCTTGCTGAGGAAGCCTGGCTGTCAGGAAAACGCCCGCATACAACGAATTTAGCTTGGCAGTGCAAAAAGTCGCTTTCGTCTGCTACTACGTGGCCGCTCCAGAGAGGCCCAGGTTGGTCTGTGTGGTATGTAAGCCGGTTTCCCATGCCACGGTCTGAGCTTTGAAAACTAAGTGCCCATTGGCTTCAGTCCCCAACCATCATGTCAGCGAGAGGTGTGTGCAAGCTTCTGCAAAGCCTGGTGGCGGATGGGCCCTAAGCGTCAGGGCCGTTGTCCTGCAGAGAAGGATCTGAGGCTGTCTCAGTTCAAGGGATTTCCTGCTCAGCCATATCCAGACTGGCAGCTAAACACTGCTGTGTCAAGGCGAGCTTCTTATACACACTTCTACTCCCAGACACAGGGATACTGTGAAGAGGTCTTCCGCCCAGCCTCAGGGGAAGAGGCGGGGCAAGTTGCTTTCTGTACAGCATTCATTGGAAGCAGGACGTTTGGAGGTTCTGTTCCACAGGCGAAAAGCAGGCAGCACTAGGAGAATCTGTCAAGGAAGCTCCTCTTTATGGCTAGCGAGGCTTAATTCAAACGTGCAATGGAAAATTGTTCTGGGGTAACTGAGCTCTAACTTCACGCTCTAACACTTGCAGCTACTTTCTCCTAACTCATACAGAGTGGAATCGCCAAATACAGAGTAGAATTCTGTTGCGGTACGCTGTGTTCTTGTGTGCTTGGCGATGTATTGCCGACGGCCTGCGGGACCTGCTTGTCTTCTGTGTTGTGTGTTGTCCGTGCTGTGTGTATCTTGTATGTAGTATGTGCGGTATGTGTTCCTCACTGCTTGCTGAGTGCACAGTTCTGTGTATTTTTCACTGTGCTGTGTGTTATGTGAGATGTTGGTATTTGTGAGTGGTGTGTGTTGAGTGGTTCTTCGTGCATTGTACATTTCGCCTTTTTTGATGAGTTCTCTGTTGGCGGTTGCATATGTTGTGCGTTTGGTGTGTGGCTTCCCGTCTAATGTGTAGTGTGAAATGTGTGTCTGGTCTTTCTGTTGTCTGCTGTGTTGTGTACTGTGTTCTGGGTTGTGCGAGTGCTGTCTTTCGGCTTTCCGTGTGTTGCATACTGGGTCGATGTTGGGTGGGCTGTGTAATTTGAGCACTGTGTGCAAAGTTGAGTTTGCCTTGTGTCGGACGTGCTGTGTGCATGTGCATGTTGTGTGTGTGTGTTTGTGCGTTTTCGTTCGTGCTGTCTGCGTGTGGGTCTGCGTGTGCGCAGTATTGTATGCTTGTGGTTGTGCGTGTTGTGTGTAGTGCGTTCTATGTGTGTTGCATGTGTTTTCGTCAGTTGCGTGTGTGCACTTGTAGGTGCTGTGTCAGTTTTGTGTGTGTGAGATTGTGATTTGTGTGCTGTTGTGTTAGAGAGGCTGTGTGTGTGTGTTTGGCTGTTTGAGTTATGCACGTGATGTGAGATGTGTTGACTGTGTGTGGTTGTGCTTGTTTTGTACGTCTCTTGTGCGCAGTCTGCGGTCTGTGCAGTGTTTATCGCGCGTATTGTGAGCAGTAGCTATGTGCCTGCCTTTCAAGGGTGTGGTGTGTTTATGGTGTCTGTTGTGTGGCGTGTTTCTGTGTTGTGTGTGTGTGCACTGCGTTGTGCTCCTGTGTGAGGATGTATGTGTGGTGTGTCTGTGCGTGATTGTGTGTGTAGTGCGTAGTGTGTGAAATGGGTGCTACTTGTCTTCTTGGTTGGTTATATGTGTTTTGCCCATGGATTTGGGAGTGTCGTGTGTGTTAGGAGTTGTGGTACTTTCTGTGTGTGTCGTGTGCTGTGTTGTTCTGTGATTTGTGTTTGTGCTGTGTGTGTCCTACTCTGTGTGTTCTGTGGTCTGTGTGTTTTGCAAGTTGAGTGAGATATTGCGTGTTAGGACCGATATCTTGTGTATATGTTGCGTGTTTGGCATTGTGCATTCTGCGAGGCTCTGTGTGCTGTATGTTTTATGTGTGTTTGGAGTGATGTGTGCACTGTGTGAAATGTGTGTTGCATAAATTCGGTGTTCTTTCTGTGGTGGTTTGTGTGTGTTTTGCATGGGGGTTGCTATGTGTGTGGTTGTGTTTGACAGGTTGTGTGCGTGGTTGGCTCCTTGAGCAATGAGTGTACTTTGTGATGCGTGTACTGTGTATGGTCAAGCTTGGTCAGTGGGCCTCACTGTGGGTGTTGTGTTCACTCTGAGAACCGTGGTTCATGTGTATAGCGTGCAGTTATGTTCTCGGTGTGATGTGCTGTGCGTTGAGGGACTTCTGCATTCAAGTGCACAGAAGGTAGCCTCTCATGCTTGTCCGTTTTCGCCACAGGTTTGTAATCCTCCAGGAGGGCGTTGTTTCCTGAGGGTGCAAAGAGCCACGTCATCCCTTTAATAGCAAGGCCCTGACGATGCCTTTGTAGTAATCTGTCAGAAACTGCTGCGGGAGAGCCTTGTGCCAAACTCTGCTGGGGAAACAATCCACCGTGCACTGAGGAGACCCTCCCTGAGAGAATACTAGGCTGCTTTCGCCTTGCATGCAACTTGCTCCTACGTGATAAGGAAAACAGTAAACATTGCAGTAGAAGGCGGTCTTCTCTGTACGCCCTCTGTCTCAGAGACCGAAGTGAGCCGCGAATAGGCCTTCGCACTAGCCACACAGGAAGCTGCAGAACAAGATGCTTTGAAATGACAGCAGTGGAGGCAAGCCAGCTATGGATTCAGCTTATGTGAGTGAAAGAAACCAGTGCGGGATGGCCCATCCAAGGAATCATTGAAGCCGTGGCGGTGGAAGTTGAAACTGAGCTTGCAATGTGCTTTCCGTGTCTGTCGTGTGCGCGTGCACTCTAAGCGCCTGAGTGACGTCTGCTGCGCAGAGCTCTGTGTGTGCCGAGCGGCGTGCGCTCGCTTGGGTGGCCATTCGCGTGAGGCCTTGCTGAGGCAGCCTGGCTGTCAGAAAGTTGCCCGCATACAACGAATTCCGCTTGCAAAGTGCTTCCCGTGTCTGCCCTGTGTGCCTGCACTCTAAGCACCTGAGTGGAGTCTGCTGCGCAGAGCTCTGTGTGTGCCGAGCGGCGTGCGCTCGCTTGGGTGGCCATTCGCGTGAGGCCTTGCTGAGGCAGCCTGGCTGTCAGAAAGTTGCCCGCATACAACGAATTCCGCTTGCAATGTGCTTCCCGTGTCTGCCGTGTGTGCCTGCACTCTAAGCGCCTGAGTGGAGTCTGCTGCGCAGAGCTCTGTGTGTGCTGAGCGGCGTGCGCTCGCTTGGGTGGCCATTCGCGCGAGGCCTTGCTGAGGAAGCCTGGCTGTCAGGAAAACGCCCGCATACAACGAATTTAGCTTGGCAGTGCAAAAAGTCGCTTTCGTCTGCTACTACGTGGCCGCTCCAGAGAGGCCCAGGTTGGTCTGTGTGGTATGTAAGCCGGTTTCCCATGCCACGGTCTGAGCTTTGAAAACTAAGTGCCCATTGGCTTCAGTCCCCAACCATCATGTCAGCGAGAGGTGTGTGCAAGCTTCTGCAAAGCCTGGTGGCGGATGGGCCCTAAGCGTCAGGGCCGTTGTCCTGCAGAGAAGGATCTGAGGCTGTCTCAGTTCAAGGGATTTCCTGCTCAGCCATATCCAGACTGGCAGCTAAACACTGCTGTGTCAAGGCGAGCTTCTTATACACACTTCTACTCCCAGACACAGGGATACTGTGAAGAGGTCTTCCGCCCAGCCTCAGGGGAAGAGGCGGGGCAAGTTGCTTTCTGTACAGCATTCATTGGAAGCAGGACGTTTGGAGGTTCTGTTCCACAGGCGAAAAGCAGGCAGCACTAGGAGAATCTGTCAAGGAAGCTCCTCTTTATGGCTAGCGAGGCTTAATTCAAACGTGCAATGGAAAACTGTTCTGGGGTAACTGAGCTCTAACTTCACGCTCTAACACTTGCAGCTACTTTCTCCTAACTCATACAGAGTGGAATCGCCAAATACAGAGTAGAATTCTGTTGCGGTACGCTGTGTTCTTGTGTGCTTGGCGATGTATTGCCGACGGCCTGCGGGACCTGCTTGTCTTCTGTGTTGTGTGTTGTCCGTGCTGTGTGTATCTTGTATGTAGTATGTGCGGTATGTGTTCCTCACTGCTTGCTGAGTGCACAGTTCTGTGTATTTTTCACTGTGCTGTGTGTTATGTGAGATGTTGGTATTTGTGAGTGGTGTGTGTTGAGTGGTTCTTCGTGCATTGTACATTTCGCCTTTTTTGATGAGTTCTCTGTTGGCGGTTGCATATGTTGTGCGTTTGGTGTGTGGCTTCCCGTCTAATGTGTAGTGTGAAATGTGTGTCTGGTCTTTCTGTTGTCTGCTGTGTTGTGTACTGTGTTCTGGGTTGTGCGAGTGCTGTCTTTCGGCTTTCCGTGTGTTGCATCCTGGGTCGATGTTGGGTGGGCTGTGTAATTTGAGCACTGTGTGCAAAGTTGAGTTTGCCTTGTGTCGGACGTGTTGTGTGCATGTGCATGTTGTGTGTGTGTGTTTGTGCGTTTTCGTTCGTGCTGGCTGCGTGTGGGTCTGCGGGGGCGCAGTATTGTATGCTTGTGGTTCTGCGTGTTGTGTGTAGTGCGTTCTATGTGTGTTGCATGTGTTTTCGTCAGTTGCGTGTGTGCACTTGTAGGTGCTGTGTCAGTTTTGTGTGTGTGAGATTGTGATTTGTGTGCTGTTGTGTTAGAGAGGCTGTGTGTGTGTGTTTGGCTGTTTGAGTTATGCACGTGATGTGAGATGTGTTGACTGTGTGTGGTTGTGCTTGTTTTGTACGTCTCTTGTGCGCAGTCTGCGGTCTGTGCAGTGTTTATCGCGCGTATTGTGAGCAGTAGCTATGTGCCTGCCTTTCAAGGGTGTGGTGTGTTTATGGTGTCTGTTGTGTGGCGTGTTTCTGTGTTGTGTGTGTGTGCACTGCGTTGTGCTCCTGTGTGAGGATGTATGTGTGGTGTGTCTGTGCGTGATTGTGTGTGTAGTGCGTAGTGTGTGAAATGGGTGCTACTTGTCTTCTTGGTTGGTTATATGTGTTTTGCCCATGGATTTGGGAGTGTCGTGTGTGTTAGGAGTTGTGGTACTTTCTGTGTGTGTCGTGTGCTGTGTTGTTCTGTGATTTGTGTTTGTGCTGTGTGTGTCCTACTCTGTGTGTTCTGTGGTCTGTGTGTTTTGCAAGTTGAGTGAGATATTGCGTGTTAGGACCGATATCTTGTGTATATGTTGCGTGTTTGGCATTGTGCATTCTGCGAGGCTCTGTGTGCTGTATGTTTTATGTGTGTTTGGAGTGATGTGTGCACTGTGTGAAATGTGTGTTGCATAAATTCGGTGTTCTTTCTGTGGTGGTTTGTGTGTGTTTTGCATGGGGGTTGCTATGTGTGTGGTTGTGTTTGACAGGTTGTGTGCGTGGTTGGCTCCTTGAGCAATGAGTGTACTTTGTGATGCGTGTACTGTGTATGGTCAAGCTTGGTCAGTGGGCCTCACTGTGGGTGTTGTGTTCACTCTGAGAACCGTGGTTCATGTGTATAGCGTGCAGTTATGTTCTCGGTGTGATGTGCTGTGCGTTGAGGGACTTCTGCATTCAAGTGCACAGAAGGTAGCCTCTCATGCTTGTCCGTTTTCGCCACAGGTTTGTAATCCTCCAGGAGGGCGTTGTTTCCTGAGGGTGCAAAGAGCCACGTCATCCCTTTAATAGCAAGGCCCTGACGATGCCTTTGTAGTAATCTGTCAGAAACTGCTGCGGGAGAGCCTTGTGCCAAACTCTGCTGGGGAAACAATCCACCGTGCACTGAGGAGACCCTCCCTGAGAGAATACTAGGCTGCTTTCGCCTTGCATGCAACTTGCTCCTACGTGATAAGGAAAACAGTAAACATTGCAGTAGAAGGCGGTCTTCTCTGTACGCCCTCTGTCTCAGAGACCGAAGTGAGCCGCGAATAGGCCTTCGCACTAGCCACACAGGAAGCTGCAGAACAAGATGCTTTGAAATGACAGCAGTGGAGGCAAGCCAGCTATGGATTCAGCTTATGTGAGTGAAAGAAACCAGTGCGGGATGGCCCATCCAAGGAATCATTGAAGCCGTGGCGGTGGAAGTTGAAACTGAGCTTGCAATGTGCTTTCCGTGTCTGTCGTGTGCGCGTGCACTCTAAGCGCCTGAGTGACGTCTGCTGCGCAGAGCTCTGTGTGTGCCGAGCGGCGTGCGCTCGCTTGGGTGGCCATTCGCGTGAGGCCTTGCTGAGGCAGCCTGGATGTCAGAAAGTTGCCCGCATACAACGAATTCCGCTTGCAAAGTGCTTCCCGTGTCTGCCCTGTGTGCCTGCACTCTAAGCACCTGAGTGGAGTCTGCTGCGCAGAGCTCTGTGTGTGCCGAGCGGCGTGCGCTCGCTTGGGTGGCCATTCGCGTGAGGCCTTGCTGAGGCAGCCTGGCTGTCAGAAAGTTGCCCGCATACAACGAATTCCGCTTGCAATGTGCTTCCCGTGTCTGCCGTGTGTGCCTGCACTCTAAGCGCCTGAGTGGAGTCTGCTGCGCAGAGCTCTGTGTGTGCTGAGCGGCGTGCGCTCGCTTGGGTGGCCATTCGCGCGAGGCCTTGCTGAGGAAGCCTGGCTGTCAGGAAAACGCCCGCATACAACGAATTTAGCTTGGCAGTGCAAAAAGTCGCTTTCGTCTGCTACTACGTGGCCGCTCCAGAGAGGCCCAGGTTGGTCTGTGTGGTATGTAAGCCGGTTTCCCATGCCACGGTCTGAGCTTTGAAAACTAAGTGCCCATTGGCTTCAGTCCCCAACCATCATGTCAGCGAGAGGTGTGTGCAAGCTTCTGCAAAGCCTGGTGGCGGATGGGCCCTAAGCGTCAGGGCCGTTGTCCTGCAGAGAAGGATCTGAGGCTGTCTCAGTTCAAGGGATTTCCTGCTCAGCCATATCCAGACTGGCAGCTAAACACTGCTGTGTCAAGGCGAGCTTCTTATACACACTTCTACTCCCAGACACAGGGATACTGTGAAGAGGTCTTCCGCCCAGCCTCAGGGGAAGAGGCGGGGCAAGTTGCTTTCTGTACAGCATTCATTGGAAGCAGGACGTTTGGAGGTTCTGTTCCACAGGCGAAAAGCAGGCAGCACTAGGAGAATCTGTCAAGGAAGCTCCTCTTTATGGCTAGCGAGGCTTAATTCAAACGTGCAATGGAAAACTGTTCTGGGGTAACTGAGCTCTAACTTCACGCTCTAACACTTGCAGCTACTTTCTCCTAACTCATACAGAGTGGAATCGCCAAATACAGAGTAGAATTCTGTTGCGGTACGCTGTGTTCTTGTGTGCTTGGCGATGTATTGCCGACGGCCTGCGGGACCTGCTTGTCTTCTGTGTTGTGTGTTGTCCGTGCTGTGTGTATCTTGTATGTAGTATGTGCGGTATGTGTTCCTCACTGCTTGCTGAGTGCACAGTTCTGTGTATTTTTCACTGTGCTGTGTGTTATGTGAGATGTTGGTATTTGTGAGTGGTGTGTGTTGAGTGGTTCTTCGTGCATTGTACATTTCGCCTTTTTTGATGAGTTCTCTGTTGGCGGTTGCATATGTTGTGCGTTTGGTGTGTGGCTTCCCGTCTAATGTGTAGTGTGAAATGTGTGTCTGGTCTTTCTGTTGTCTGCTGTGTTGTGTACTGTGTTCTGGGTTGTGCGAGTGCTGTCTTTCGGCTTTCCGTGTGTTGCATACTGGGTCGATGTTGGGTGGGCTGTGTAATTTGAGCACTGTGTGCAAAGTTGAGTTTGCCTTGTGTCGGACGTGTTGTGTGCATGTGCATGTTGTGTGTGTGTGTTTGTGCGTTTTCGTTCGTGCTGTCTGCGTGTGGGTCTGCGTGTGCGCAGTATTGTATGCTTGTGGTTGTGCGTGTTGTGTGTAGTGCGTTCTATGTGTGTTGCATGTGTTTTCGTCAGTTGCGTGTGTGCACTTGTAGGTGCTGTGTCAGTTTTGTGTGTGTGAGATTGTGATTTGTGTGCTGTTGTGTTAGAGAGGCTGTGTGTGTGTGTTTGGCTGTTTGAGTTATGCACGTGATGTGAGATGTGTTGACTGTGTGTGGTTGTGCTTGTTTTGTACGTCTCTTGTGCGCAGTCTGCGGTCTGTGCAGTGTTTATCGCGCGTATTGTGAGCAGTAGCTATGTGCCTGCCTTTCAAGGGTGTGGTGTGTTTATGGTGTCTGTTGTGTGGCGTGTTTCTGTGTTGTGTGTGTGTGCACTGCGTTGTGCTCCTGTGTGAGGATGTATGTGTGGTGTGTCTGTGCGTGATTGTGTGTGTAGTGCGTAGTGTGTGAAATGGGTGCTACTTGTCTTCTTGGTTGGTTATATGTGTTTTGCCCATGGATTTGGGAGTGTCGTGTGTGTTAGGAGTTGTGGTACTTTCTGTGTGTGTCGTGTGCTGTGTTGTTCTGTGATTTGTGTTTGTGCTGTGTGTGTCCTACTCTGTGTGTTCTGTGGTCTGTGTGTTTTGCAAGTTGAGTGAGATATTGCGTGTTAGGACCGATATCTTGTGTATATGTTGCGTGTTTGGCATTGTGCATTCTGCGAGGCTCTGTGTGCTGTATGTTTTATGTGTGTTTGGAGTGATGTGTGCACTGTGTGAAATGTGTGTTGCATAAATTCGGTGTTCTTTCTGTGGTGGTTTGTGTGTGTTTTGCATGGGGGTTGCTATGTGTGTGGTTGTGTTTGACAGGTTGTGTGCGTGGTTGGCTCCTTGAGCAATGAGTGTACTTTGTGATGCGTGTACTGTGTATGGTCAAGCTTGGTCAGTGGGCCTCACTGTGGGTGTTGTGTTCACTCTGAGAACCGTGGTTCATGTGTATAGCGTGCAGTTATGTTCTCGGTGTGATGTGCTGTGCGTTGAGGGACTTCTGCATTCAAGTGCACAGAAGGTAGCCTCTCATGCTTGTCCGTTTTCGCCACAGGTTTGTAATCCTCCAGGAGGGCGTTGTTTCCTGAGGGTGCAAAGAGCCACGTCATCCCTTTAATAGCAAGGCCCTGACGATGCCTTTGTAGTAATCTGTCAGAAACTGCTGCGGGAGAGCCTTGTGCCAAACTCTGCTGGGGAAACAATCCACCGTGCACTGAGGAGACCCTCCCTGAGAGAATACTAGGCTGCTTTCGCCTTGCATGCAACTTGCTCCTACGTGATAAGGAAAACAGTAAACATTGCAGTAGAAGGCGGTCTTCTCTGTACGCCCTCTGTCTCAGAGACCGAAGTGAGCCGCGAATAGGCCTTCGCACTAGCCACACAGGAAGCTGCAGAACAAGATGCTTTGAAATGACAGCAGTGGAGGCAAGCCAGCTATGGATTCAGCTTATGTGAGTGAAAGAAACCAGTGCGGGATGGCCCATCCAAGGAATCATTGAAGCCGTGGCGGTGGAAGTTGAAACTGAGCTTGCAATGTGCTTTCCGTGTCTGTCGTGTGCGCGTGCACTCTAAGCGCCTGAGTGACGTCTGCTGCGCAGAGCTCTGTGTGTGCCGAGCGGCGTGCGCTCGCTTGGGTGGCCATTCGCGTGAGGCCTTGCTGAGGCAGCCTGGCTGTCAGAAAGTTGCCCGCATACAACGAATTCCGCTTGCAAAGTGCTTCCCGTGTCTGCCCTGTGTGCCTGCACTCTAAGCACCTGAGTGGAGTCTGCTGCGCAGAGCTCTGTGTGTGCCGAGCGGCGTGCGCTCGCTTGGGTCGCCATTCGCGTGAGGCCTTGCTGAGGCAGCCTGGCTGTCAGAAAGTTGCCCGCATACAACGAATTCCGCTTGCAATGTGCTTCCCGTGTCTGCCGTGTGTGCCTGCACTCTAAGCGCCTGAGTGGAGTCTGCTGCGCAGAGCTCTGTGTGTGCTGAGCGGCGTGCGCTCGCTTGGGTGGCCATTCGCGCGAGGCCTTGCTGAGGAAGCCTGGCTGTCAGGAAAACGCCCGCATACAACGAATTTAGCTTGGCAGTGCAAAAAGTCGCTTTCGTCTGCTACTACGTGGCCGCTCCAGAGAGGCCCAGGTTGGTCTGTGTGGTATGTAAGCCGGTTTCCCATGCCACAGTCTGAGCTTTGAAAACTAAGTGCCCATTGGCTTCAGTCCCCAACCATCATGTCAGCGAGAGGTGTGTGCAAGCTTCTGCAAAGCCTGGTGGCGGATGGGCCCTAAGCGTCAGGGCCGTTGTCCTGCAGAGAAGGATCTGAGGCTGTCTCAGTTCAAGGGATTTCCTGCTCAGCCATATCCAGACTGGCAGCTAAACACTGCTGTGTCAAGGCGAGCTTCTTATACACACTTCTACTCCCAGACACAGGGATACTGTGAAGAGGTCTTCCGCCCAGCCTCAGGGGAAGAGGGCGGGCAAGTTGCTTTCTGTACAGCATTCATTGGAAGCAGGACGTTTGGGGGTTCTGTTCCACAGGCGAAAAGCAGGCAGCACTAGGAGAATCTGTCAAGGAAGCTCCTCTTTATGGCTAGCGAGGCTTAATTCAAACGTGCAATGGAAAATTGTTCTGGGGTAACTGAGCTCTAACTTCACGCTCTAACACTTGCAGCTACTTTCTCCTAACTCATACAGAGTGGAATCGCCAAATACAGAGTAGAATTCTGTTGCGGTACGCTGTGTTCTTGTGTGCTTGGCGATGTATTGCCGACGGCCTGCGGGACCTGCTTGTCTTCTGTGTTGTGTGTTGTCCGTGCTGTGTGTATCTTGTATGTAGTATGTGCGGTATGTGTTCCTCACTGCTTGCTGAGTGCACAGTTTTGTGTATTTTTCAGTGTCATGTGTGTTATGTGAGATGTTGGTATTTGTGAGTGGTGTGTGTTGAGTGGTTCTTCGTGCATTGTACATTTCGCCTTTTTTGATGAGTTCTCTGTTGGCGGTTGCATATGTTGTGCGTTTGGTGTGTGGCTTCCCGTCTAATGTGTAGTGTGAAATGTGTGTCTGGTCTTTCTCTTGTCTGCTGTGTTGTGTACTGTGTTCTGGGTTGTGCGAGTGCTCTCTTTCGGCTTTCCGTGTGTTGCATACTGGGTCGATGTTGGGTGGGCTGTGTAATTTGAGCACTGTGTGCAAAGTTGAGTTTGCCTTGTGTCGGACGTGTTGTGTGCATGTGCATGTTGTGTGTGTGTGTTTGTGCGTTTTCGTTCGTGCTGTCTGCGTGTGGGTCTGCGTGTGCGCAGTATTGTATGCTTGTGGTTGTGCGTGTTGTGTGTAGTGCGTTCTATGTGTGTTGCATGTGTTTTCGTCAGTTGCGTGTGTGCACTTGTAGGTGCTGTGTCAGTTTTGTGTGTGTGAGATTGTGATTTGTGTGCTGTTGTGTTAGAGAGGCTGTGTGTGTGTGTTTGGCTGTTTGAGTTATGCACGTGATGTGAGATGTGTTGACTGTGTGTGGTTGTGCTTGTTTTGTACGTCTCTTGTGCGCAGTCTGCGGTCTGTGCAGTGTTTATCGCGCGTATTGTGAGCAGTAGCTATGTGCCTGCCTTTCAAGGGTGTGGTGTGTTTATGGTGTCTGTTGTGTGGCGTGTTTCTGTGTTGTGTGTGTGTGCACTGCGTTGTGCTCCTGTGTGAGGATGTATGTGTGGTGTGTCTGTGCGTGATTGTGTGTGTAGTGCGTAGTGTGTGAAATGGGTGCTACTTGTCTTCTTGGTTGGTTATATGTGTTTTGCCCATGGATTTGGGAGTGTCGTGTGTGTTAGGAGTTGTGGTACTTTCTGTGTGTGTCGTGTGCTGTGTTGTTCTGTGATTTGTGTTTGTGCTGTGTGTGTCCTACTCTGTGTGTTCTGTGGTCTGTGTGTTTTGCAAGTTGAGTGAGATATTGCGTGTTAGGACCGATATCTTGTGTATATGTTGCGTGTTTGGCATTGTGCATTCTGCGAGGCTCTGTGTGCTGTATGTTTTATGTGTGTTTGGAGTGATGTGTGCACTGTGTGAAATGTGTGTTGCATAAATTCGGTGTTCTTTCTGTGGTGGTTTGTGTGTGTTTTGCATGGGGGTTGCTATGTGTGTGGTTGTGTTTGACAGGTTGTGTGCGTGGTTGGCTCCTTGAGCAATGAGTGTACTTTGTGATGCGTGTACTGTGTATGGTCAAGCTTGGTCAGTGGGCCTCACTGTGGGTGTTGTGTTCACTCTGAGAACCGTGGTTCATGTGTATAGCGTGCAGTTATGTTCTCGGTGTGATGTGCTGTGCATTGAGGGACTTCTGCATTCAAGTGCACAGAAGGTAGCCTCTCATGCTTGTCCGTTTTCGCCACAGGTTTGTAATCCTCCAGGAGGGCGTTGTTTCCTGAGGGTGCAAAGAGCCACGTCATCCCTTTAATAGCAAGGCCCTGACGATGCCTTTGTAGTAATCTGTCAGAAACTGCTGCGGGAGAGCCTTGTGCCAAACTCTGCTGGGGAAACAATCCACCGTGCACTGAGGAGACCCTCCCTGAGAGAATACTAGGCTGCTTTCGCCTTGCATGCAACTTGCTCCTACGTGATAAGGAAAACAGTAAACATTGCAGTAGAAGGCGGTCTTCTCTGTACGCCCTCTGTCTCAGAGACCGAAGTGAGCCGCGAATAGGCCTTCGCACTAGCCACACAGGAAGCTGCAGAACAAGATGCTTTGAAATGACAGCAGTGGAGGCAAGCCAGCTATGGATTCAGCTTATGTGAGTGAAAGAAACCAGTGCGGGATGGCCCATCCAAGGAATCATTGAAGCCGTGGCGGTGGAAGTTGAAACTGAGCTTGCAATGTGCTTTCCGTGTCTGTCGTTGTGCGCGTGCACTCTAAGCGCCTGAGTGACGTCTGCTGCGCAGAGCTCTGTGTGTGCCGAGCGGCGTGCGCTCGCTTGGGTGGCCATTCGCGTGAGGCCTTGCTGAGGCAGCCTGGCTGTCAGAAAGTTGCCCGCATACAACGAATTCCGCTTGCAAAGTGCTTCCCGTGTCTGCCCTGTGTGCCTGCACTCTAAGCACCTGAGTGGAGTCTGCTGCGCAGAGCTCTGTGTGTGCCGAGCGGCGTGCGCTCGCTTGGGTGGCCATTCGCGTGAGGCCTTGCTGAGGCAGCCTGGCTGTCAGAAAGTTGCCCGCATACAACGAATTCCGCTTGCAATGTGCTTCCCGTGTCTGCGGTGTGTGCCTGCACTCTAAGCGCCTGAGTGGAGTCTGCTGCGCAGAGCTCTGTGTGTGCTGAGCGGCGTGCGCTCGCTTGGGTGGCCATTCGCGCGAGGCCTTGCTGAGGAAGCCTGGCTGTCAGGAAAACGCCCGCATACAACGAATTTAGCTTGGCAGTGCAAAAAGTCGCTTTCGTCTGCTACTACGTGGCCGCTCCAGAGAGGCCCAGGTTGGTCTGTGTGGTATGTAAGCCGGTTTCCCATGCCACGGTCTGAGCTTTGAAAACTAAGTGCCCATTGGCTTCAGTCCCCAACCATCATGTCAGCGAGAGGTGTGTGCAAGCTTCTGCAAAGCCTGGTGGCGGATGGGCCCTAAGCGTCAGGGCCGTTGTCCTGCAGAGAAGGATCTGAGGCTGTCTCAGTTCAAGGGATTTCCTGCTCAGCCATATCCAGACTGGCAGCTAAACACTGCTGTGTCAAGGCGAGCTTCTTATACACACTTCTACTCCCAGACACAGGGATACTGTGAAGAGGTCTTCCGCCCAGCCTCAGGGGAAGAGGCGGGGCAAGTTGCTTTCTGTACAGCATTCATTGGAAGCAGGACGTTTGGAGGTTCTGTTCCACAGGCGAAAAGCAGGCAGCACTAGGAGAATCTGTCAAGGAAGCTCCTCTTTATGGCTAGCGAGGCTTAATTCAAACGTGCAATGGAAAATTGTTCTGGGGTAACTGAGCTCTAACTTCACGCTCTAACACTTGCAGCTACTTTCTCCTAACTCATACAGAGTGGAATCGCCAAATACAGAGTAGAATTCTGTTGCGGTACGCTGTGTTCTTGTGTGCTTGGCGATGTATTGCCGACGGCCTGCGGGACCTGCTTGTCTTCTGTGTTGTGTGTTGTCCGTGCTGTGTGTATCTTGTATGTAGTATGTGCGGTATGTGTTCCTCACTGCTTGCTGAGTGCACAGTTCTGTGTATTTTTCACTGTGCTGTGTGTTATGTGAGATGTTGGTATTTGTGAGTGGTGTGTGTTGAGTGGTTCTTCGTGCATTGTACATTTCGCCTTTTTTGATGAGTTCTCTGTTGGCGGTTGCATATGTTGTGCGTTTGGTGTGTGGCTTCCCGTCTAATGTGTAGTGTGAAATGTGTGTCTGGTCTTTCTGTTGTCTGCTGTGTTGTGTACTGTGTTCTGGGTTGTGCGAGTGCTGTCTTTCGGCTTTCCGTGTGTTGCATACTGGGTCGATGTTGGGTGGGCTGTGTAATTTGAGCACTGTGTGCAAAGTTGAGTTTGCCTTGTGTCGGACGTGTTGTGTGCATGTGCATGTTGTGTGTGTGTGTTTGTGCGTTTTCGTTCGTGCTGTCTGCGTGTGGGTCTGCGTGTGCGCAGTATTGTATGCTTGTGGTTGTGCGTGTTGTGTGTAGTGCGTTCTATGTGTGTTGCATGTGTTTTCGTCAGTTGCGTGTGTGCACTTGTAGGTGCTGTGTCAGTTTTGTGTGTGTGAGATTGTGATTTGTGTGCTGTTGTGTTAGAGAGGCTGTGTGTGTGTGTTTGGCTGTTTGAGTTATGCACGTGATGTGAGATGTGTTGACTGTGTGTGGTTGTGCTTGTTTTGTACGTCTCTTGTGCGCAGTCTGCGGTCTGTGCAGTGTTTATCGCGCGTATTGTGAGCAGTAGCTATGTGCCTGCCTTTCAAGGGTGTGGTGTGTTTATGGTGTCTGTTGTGTGGCGTGTTTCTGTGTTGTGTGTGTGTGCACTGCGTTGTGCTCCTGTGTGAGGATGTATGTGTGGTGTGTCTGTGCGTGATTGTGTGTGTAGTGCGTAGTGTGTGAAATGGGTGCTACTTGTCTTCTTGGTTGGTTATATGTGTTTTGCCCATGGATTTGGGAGTGTCGTGTGTGTTAGGAGTTGTGGTACTTTCTGTGTGTGTCGTGTGCTGTGTTGTTCTGTGATTTGTGTTTGTGCTGTGTGTGTCCTACTCTGTGTGTTCTGTGGTCTGTGTGTTTTGCAAGTTGAGTGAGATATTGCGTGTTAGGACCGATATCTTGTGTATATGTTGCGTGTTTGGCATTGTGCATTCTGCGAGGCTCTGTGTGCTGTATGTTTTATGTGTGTTTGGAGTGATGTGTGCACTGTGTGAAATGTGTGTTGCATAAATTCGGTGTTCTTTCTGTGGTGGTTTGTGTGTGTTTTGCATGGGGGTTGCTATGTGTGTGGTTGTGTTTGACAGGTTGTGTGCGTGGTTGGCTCCTTGAGCAATGAGTGTACTTTGTGATGCGTGTACTGTGTATGGTCAAGCTTGGTCAGTGGGCCTCACTGTGGGTGTTGTGTTCACTCTGAGAACCGTGGTTCATGTGTATAGCGTGCAGTTATGTTCTCGGTGTGATGTGCTGTGCGTTGAGGGACTTCTGCATTCAAGTGCACAGAAGGTAGCCTCTCATGCTTGTCCGTTTTCGCCACAGGTTTGTAATCCTCCAGGAGGGCGTTGTTTCCTGAGGGTGCAAAGAGCCACGTCATCCCTTTAATAGCAAGGCCCTGACGATGCCTTTGTAGTAATCTGTCAGAAACTGCTGCGGGAGAGCCTTGTGCCAAACTCTGCTGGGGAAACAATCCACCGTGCACTGAGGAGACCCTCCCTGAGAGAATACTAGGCTGCTTTCGCCTTGCATGCAACTTGCTCCTACGTGATAAGGAAAACAGTAAACATTGCAGTAGAAGGCGGTCTTCTCTGTACGCCCTCTGTCTCAGAGACCGAAGTGAGCCGCGAATAGGCCTTCGCACTAGCCACACAGGAAGCTGCAGAACAAGATGCTTTGAAATGACAGCAGTGGAGGCAAGCCAGCTATGGATTCAGCTTATGTGAGTGAAAGAAACCAGTGCGGGATGGCCCATCCAAGGAATCATTGAAGCCGTGGCGGTGGAAGTTGAAACTGAGCTTGCAATGTGCTTTCCGTGTCTGTCGTGTGCGCGTGCACTCTAAGCGCCTGAGTGACGTCTGCTGCGCAGAGCTCTGTGTGTGCCGAGCGGCGTGCGCTCGCTTGGGTGGCCATTCGCGTGAGGCCTTGCTGAGGCAGCCTGGCTGTCAGAAAGTTGCCCGCATACAACGAATTCCGCTTGCAAAGTGCTTCCCGTGTCTGCCCTGTGTGCCTGCACTCTAAGCACCTGAGTGGAGTCTGCTGCGCAGCAGCTCTGTGTGTGCCGAGCGGCGTGCGCCTCGCTTGGGTGGCCATTCGCGTGAGGCCTTGCTGAGGCAGCCTGGCTGTCAGAAAGTTGCCCCGCATACAACGAATTCCGCTTGCAATGTGCTTCCCGTGTCTGCCGTGTGTGCCTGCACTCTAAGCGCCTGAGTGGAGTCTGCTGCGCAGAGCTCTGTGTGTGCTGAGCGGCGTGCGCTCGCTTGGGTGGCCATTCGCGCGAGGCCTTGCTGAGGAAGCCTGGCTGTCAGGAAAACGCCCGCATACAACGAATTTAGCTTGGCAGTGCAAAAAGTCGCTTTCGTCTGCTACTACGTGGCCGCTCCAGAGAGGCCCAGGTTGGTCTGTGTGGGATGTAAGCCGGTTTCCCATGCCACAGTGTGGGCTTTGTTAACTAAGTGCCCATTGGCTTCAGTCCCCAACCATCATGTCAGCGAGAGGTGTGTGCAAGCTTCTGCAAAGCCTGGTGGCGGATGGGCCCTAAGCGTCAGGGCCGTTGTCCTGCAGAGAAGGATCTGAGGCTGTCTCAGTTCAAGGGATTTCCTGCTCAGCCATATCCAGACTGGCAGCTAAACACTGCTGTGTCAAGGCGAGCTTCTTATACACACTTCTACTCCCAGACACAGGGATACTGTGAAGAGGTCTTCCGCCCAGCCTCAGGGGAAGAGGCGGGGCAAGTTGCTTTCTGTACAGCATTCATTGGAAGCAGGACGTTTGGAGGTTCTGTTCCACAGGCGAAAAGCAGGCAGCACTAGGAGAATCTGTCAAGGAAGCTCCTCTTTATGGCTAGCGAGGCTTAATTCAAACGTGCAATGGAAAATTGTTCTGGGGTAACTGAGCTCTAACTTCACGCTCTAACACTTGCAGCTACTTTCTCCTAACTCATACAGAGTGGAATCGCCAAATACAGAGTAGAATTCTGTTGCGGTACGCTGTGTTCTTGTGTGCTTGGCGATGTATTGCCGACGGCCTGCGGGACCTGCTTGTCTTCTGTGTTGTGTGTTGTCCGTGCTGTGTGTATCTTGTATGTAGTATGTGCGGTATGTGTTCCTCACTGCTTGCTGAGTGCACAGTTCTGTGTATTTTTCACTGTGCTGTGTGTTATGTGAGATGTTGGTATTTGTGAGTGGTGTGTGTTGAGTGGTTCTTCGTGCATTGTACATTTCGCCTTTTTTGATGAGTTCTCTGTTGGCGGTTGCATATGTTGTGCGTTTGGTGTGTGGCTTCCCGTCTAATGTGTAGTGTGAAATGTGTGTCTGGTCTTTCTGTTGTCTGCTGTGTTGTGTACTGTGTTCTGGGTTGTGCGAGTGCTGTCTTTCGGCTTTCCGTGTGTTGCATACTGGGTCGATGTTGGGTGGGCTGTGTAATTTGAGCACTGTGTGCTAAGTTGAGTTTGCCTTGTGTCGGACGTGATGTGTGCATGTGCATGTTGTGTGTGTGTGTTTTTGCGTTTTCGTTCGTGCTGTCTGCGTGTGGGTCTGCGTGTGCGCAGTATTGTATGCTTGTGGTTGTGCGTGTTGTGTGTAGTGCGTTCTATGTGTGTTGCATGTGTTTTCGTCAGTTGCGTGTGTGCACTTGTAGGTGCTGTGTCAGTTTTGTGTGTGTGAGATTGTGATTTGTGTGCTGTTGTGTTAGAGAGGCTGTGTGTGTGTGTTTGGCTGTTTGAGTTATGCACGTGATGTGAGATGTGTTGACTGTGTGTGGTTGTGCTTGTTTTGTACGTCTCTTGTGCGCAGTCTGCGGTCTGTGCAGTGTTTATCGCGCGTATTGTGAGCAGTAGCTATGTGCCTGCCTTTCAAGGGTGTGGTGTGTTTATGGTGTCTGTTGTGTGGCGTGTTTCTGTGTTGTGTGTGTGTGCACTGCGTTGTGCTCCTGTGTGAGGATGTATGTGTGGTGTGTCTGTGCGTGATTGTGTGTGTAGTGCGTAGTGTGTGAAATGGGTGCTACTTGTCTTCTTGGTTGGTTATATGTGTTTTGCCCATGGATTTGGGAGTGTCGTGTGTGTTAGGAGTTGTGGTACTTTCTGTGTGTGTCGTGTGCTGTGTTGTTCTGTGATTTGTGTTTGTGCTGTGTGTGTCCTACTCTGTGTGTTCTGTGGTCTGTGTGTTTTGCAAGTTGAGTGAGATATTGCGTGTTAGGACCGATATCTTGTGTATATGTTGCGTGTTTGGCATTGTGCATTCTGCGAGGCTCTGTGTGCTGTATGTTTTATGTGTGTTTGGAGTGATGTGTGCACTGTGTGAAATGTGTGTTGCATAAATTCGGTGTTCTTTCTGTGGTGGTTTGTGTGTGTTTTGCATGGGGGTTGCTATGTGTGTGGTTGTGTTTGACAGGTTGTGTGCGTGGTTGGCTCCTTGAGCAATGAGTGTACTTTGTGATGCGTGTACTGTGTATGGTCAAGCTTGGTCAGTGGGCCTCACTGTGGGTGTTGTGTTCACTCTGAGAACCGTGGTTCATGTGTATAGCGTGCAGTTATGTTCTCGGTGTGATGTGCTGTGCGTTGAGGGACTTCTGCATTCAAGTGCACAGAAGGTAGCCTCTCATGCTTGTCCGTTTTCGCCACAGGTTTGTAATCCTCCAGGAGGGCGTTGTTTCCTGAGGGTGCAAAGAGCCACGTCATCCCTTTAATAGCAAGGCCCTGACGATGCCTTTGTAGTAATCTGTCAGAAACTGCTGCGGGAGAGCCTTGTGCCAAACTCTGCTGGGGAAACAATCCACCGTGCACTGAGGAGACCCTCCCTGAGAGAATACTAGGCTGCTTTCGCCTTGCATGCAACTTGCTCCTACGTGATAAGGAAAACAGTAAACATTGCAGTAGAAGGCGGTCTTCTCTGTACGCCCTCTGTCTCAGAGACCGAAGTGAGCCGCGAATAGGCCTTCGCACTAGCCACACAGGAAGCTGCAGAACAAGATGCTTTGAAATGACAGCAGTGGAGGCAAGCCAGCTATGGATTCAGCTTATGTGAGTGAAAGAAACCAGTGCGGGATGGCCCATCCAAGGAATCATTGAAGCCGTGGCGGTGGAAGTTGAAACTGAGCTTGCAATGTGCTTTCCGTGTCTGTCGTGTGCGCGTGCACTCTAAGCGCCTGAGTGACGTCTGCTGCGCAGAGCTCTGTGTGTGCCGAGCGGCGTGCGCTCGCTTGGGTGGCCATTCGCGTGAGGCCTTGCTGAGGCAGCCTGGCTGTCAGAAAGTTGCCCGCATACAACGAATTCCGCTTGCAAAGTGCTTCCCGTGTCTGCCCTGTGTGCCTGCACTCTAAGCACCTGAGTGGAGTCTGCTGCGCAGAGCTCTGTGTGTGCCGAGCGGCGTGCGCTCGCTTGGGTGGCCATTCGCGTGAGGCCTTGCTGAGGCAGCCTGGCTGTCAGAAAGTTGCCCGCATACAACGAATTCCGCTTGCAATGTGCTTCCCGTGTCTGCCGTGTGTGCCTGCACTCTAAGCGCCTGAGTGGAGTCTGCTGCGCAGAGCTCTGTGTGTGCTGAGCGGCGTGCGCTCGCTTGGGTGGCCATTCGCGCGAGGCCTTGCTGAGGAAGCCTGGCTGTCAGGAAAACGCCCGCATACAACGAATTTAGCTTGGCAGTGCAAAAAGTCGCTTTCGTCTGCTACTACGTGGCCGCTCCAGAGAGGCCCAGGTTGGTCTGTGTGGTATGTAAGCCGGTTTCCCATGCCACAGTCTGAGCTTTGAAAACTAAGTGCCCATTGGCTTCAGTCCCCAACCATCATGTCAGCGAGAGGTGTGTGCAAGCTTCTGCAAAGCCTGGTGGCGGATGGGCCCTAAGCGTCAGGGCCGTTGTCCTGCAGAGAAGGATCTGAGGCTGTCTCAGTTCAAGGGATTTCCTGCTCAGCCATATCCAGACTGGCAGCTAAACACTGCTGTGTCAAGGCGAGCTTCTTATACACACTTCTACTCCCAGACACAGGGATACTGTGAAGAGGTCTTCCGCCCAGCCTCAGGGGAAGAGGCGGGGCAAGTTGCTTTCTGTACAGCATTCATTGGAAGCAGGACGTTTGGAGGTTCTGTTCCACAGGCGAAAAGCAGGCAGCACTAGGAGAATCTGTCAAGGAAGCTCCTCTTTATGGCTAGCGAGGCTTAATTCAAACGTGCAATGGAAAATTGTTCTGGGGTAACTGAGCTCTAACTTCACGCTCTAACACTTGCAGCTACTTTCTCCTAACTCATACAGAGTGGAATCGCCAAATACAGAGTAGAATTCTGTTGCGGTACGCTGTGTTCTTGTGTGCTTGGCGATGTATTGCCGACGGCCTGCGGGACCTGCTTGTCTTCTGTGTTGTGTGTTGTCCGTGCTGTGTGTATCTTGTATGTAGTATGTGCGGTATGTGTTCCTCACTGCTTGCTGAGTGCACAGTTCTGTGTATTTTTCACTGTGCTGTGTGTTATGTGAGATGTTGGTATTTGTGAGTGGTGTGTGTTGAGTGGTTCTTCGTGCATTGTACATTTCGCCTTTTTTGATGAGTTCTCTGTTGGCGGTTGCATATGTTGTGCGTTTGGTGTGTGGCTTCCCGTCTAATGTGTAGTGTGAAATGTGTGTCTGGTCTTTCTGTTGTCTGCTGTGTTGTGTACTGTGTTCTGGGTTGTGCGAGTGCTGTCTTTCGGCTTTCCGTGTGTTGCATACTGGGTCGATGTTGGGTGGGCTGTGTAATTTGAGCACTGTGTGCAAAGTTGAGTTTGCCTTGTGTGGGACGTGTTGTGTGCATGTGCATGTTGTGTGTGTGTGTTTGTGCGTTTTCGTTCGTGCTGTCTGCGTGTGGGTCTGCGTGTGCGCAGTATTGTATGCTTGTGGTTGTGGGTGTTGTGTGTAGTGCGTTCTATGTGTGTTGCATGTGTTTTCGTCAGTTGCGTGTGTGCACTTGTAGGTGCTGTGTCAGTTTTGTGTGTGTGAGATTGTGATTTGTGTGCTGTTGTGTTAGAGAGGCTGTGTGTGTGTGTTTGGCTGTTTGAGTTATGCACGTGATGTGAGATGTGTTGACTGTGTGTGGTTGTGCTTGTTTTGTACGTCTCTTGTGCGCAGTCTGCGGTCTGTGCAGTGTTTATCGCGCGTATTGTGAGCAGTAGCTATGTGCCTGCCTTTCAAGGGTGTGGTGTGTTTATGGTGTCTGTTGTGTGGCGTGTTTCTGTGTTGTGTGTGTGTGCACTGCGTTGTGCTCCTGTGTGAGGATGTATGTGTGGTGTGTCTGTGCGTGATTGTGTGTGTAGTGCGTAGTGTGTGAAATGGGTGCTACTTGTCTTCTTGGTTGGTTATATGTGTTTTGCCCATGGATTTGGGAGTGTCGTGTGTGTTAGGAGTTGTGGTACTTTCTGTGTGTGTCGTGTGCTGTGTTGTTCTGTGATTTGTGTTTGTGCTGTGTGTGTCCTACTCTGTGTGTTCTGTGGTCTGTGTGTTTTGCAAGTTGAGTGAGATATTGCGTGTTAGGACCGATATCTTGTGTATATGTTGCGTGTTTGGCATTGTGCATTCTGCGAGGCTCTGTGTGCTGTATGTTTTATGTGTGTTTGGAGTGATGTGTGCACTGTGTGAAATGTGTGTTGCATAAATTCGGTGTTCTTTCTGTGGTGGTTTGTGTGTGTTTTGCATGGGGGTTGCTATGTGTGTGGTTGTGTTTGACAGGTTGTGTGCGTGGTTGGCTCCTTGAGCAATGAGTGTACTTTGTGATGCGTGTACTGTGTATGGTCAAGCTTGGTCAGTGGGCCTCACTGTGGGTGTTGTGTTCACTCTGAGAACCGTGGTTCATGTGTATAGCGTGCAGTTATGTTCTCGGTGTGATGTGCTGTGCGTTGAGGGACTTCTGCATTCAAGTGCACAGAAGGTAGCCTCTCATGCTTGTCCGTTTTCGCCACAGGTTTGTAATCCTCCAGGAGGGCGTTGTTTCCTGAGGGTGCAAAGAGCCACGTCATCCCTTTAATAGCAAGGCCCTGACGATGCCTTTGTAGTAATCTGTCAGAAACTGCTGCGGGAGAGCCTTGTGCCAAACTCTGCTGGGGAAACAATCCACCGTGCACTGAGGAGACCCTCCCTGAGAGAATACTAGGCTGCTTTCGCCTTGCATGCAACTTGCTCCTACGTGATAAGGAAAACAGTAAACATTGCAGTAGAAGGCGGTCTTCTCTGTACGCCCTCTGTCTCAGAGACCGAAGTGAGCCGCGAATAGGCCTTCGCACTAGCCACACAGGAAGCTGCAGAACAAGATGCTTTGAAATGACAGCAGTGGAGGCAAGCCAGCTATGGATTCAGCTTATGTGAGTGAAAGAAACCAGTGCGGGATGGCCCATCCAAGGAATCATTGAAGCCGTGGCGGTGGAAGTTGAAACTGAGCTTGCAATGTGCTTTCCGTGTCTGTCGTGTGCGCGTGCACTCTAAGCGCCTGAGTGACGTCTGCTGCGCAGAGCTCTGTGTGTGCCGAGCGGCGTGCGCTCGCTTGGGTGGCCATTCGCGTGAGGCCTTGCTGAGGCAGCCTGGCTGTCAGAAAGTTGCCCGCATACAACGAATTCCGCTTGCAAAGTGCTTCCCGTGTCTGCCCTGTGTGCCTGCACTCTAAGCACCTGAGTGGAGTCTGCTGCGCAGAGCTCTGTGTGTGCCGAGCGGCGTGCGCTCGCTTGGGTGGCCATTCGCGTGAGGCCTTGCTGAGGCAGCCTGGCTGTCAGAAAGTTGCCCGCATACAACGAATTCCGCTTGCAATGTGCTTCCCGTGTCTGCCGTGTGTGCCTGCACTCTAAGCGCCTGAGTGGAGTCTGCTGCGCAGAGCTCTGTGTGTGCTGAGCGGCGTGCGCTCGCTTGGGTGGCCATTCGCGCGAGGCCTTGCTGAGGAAGCCTGGCTGTCAGGAAAACGCCCGCATACAACGAATTTAGCTTGGCAGTGCAAAAAGTCGCTTTCGTCTGCTACTACGTGGCCGCTCCAGAGAGGCCCAGGTTGGTCTGTGTGGTATGTAAGCCGGTTTCCCATGCCACAGTCTGAGCTTTGAAAACTAAGTGCCCATTGGCTTCAGTCCCCAACCATCATGTCAGCGAGAGGTGTGTGCAAGCTTCTGCAAAGCCTGGTGGCGGATGGGCCCTAAGCGTCAGGGCCGTTGTCCTGCAGAGAAGGATCTGAGGCTGTCTCAGTTCAAGGGATTTCCTGCTCAGCCATATCCAGACTGGCAGCTAAACACTGCTGTGTCAAGGCGAGCTTCTTATACACACTTCTACTCCCAGACACAGGGATACTGTGAAGAGGTCTTCCGCCCAGCCTCAGGGGAAGAGGCGGGGCAAGTTGCTTTCTGTACAGCATTCATTGGAAGCAGGACGTTTGGAGGTTCTGTTCCACAGGCGAAAAGCAGGCAGCACTAGGAGAATCTGTCAAGGAAGCTCCTCTTTATGGCTAGCGAGGCTTAATTCAAACGTGCAATGGAAAATTGTTCTGGGGTAACTGAGCTCTAACTTCACGCTCTAACACTTGCAGCTACTTTCTCCTAACTCATACAGAGTGGAATCGCCAAATACAGAGTAGAATTCTGTTGCGGTACGCTGTGTTCTTGTGTGCTTGGCGATGTATTGCCGACGGCCTGCGGGACCTGCTTGTCTTCTGTGTTGTGTGTTGTCCGTGCTGTGTGTATCTTGTATGTAGTATGTGCGGTATGTGTTCCTCACTGCTTGCTGAGTGCACAGTTCTGTGTATTTTTCACTGTGCTGTGTGTTATGTGAGATGTTGGTATTTGTGAGTGGTGTGTGTTGAGTGGTTCTTCGTGCATTGTACATTTCGCCTTTTTTGATGAGTTCTCTGTTGGCGGTTGCATATGTTGTGCGTTTGGTGTGTGGCTTCCCGTCTAATGTGTAGTGTGAAATGTGTGTCTGGTCTTTCTGTTGTCTGCTGTGTTGTGTACTGTGTTCTGGGTTGTGCGAGTGCTGTCTTTCGGCTTTCCGTGTGTTGCATACTGGGTCGATGTTGGGTGGGCTGTGTAATTTGAGCACTGTGTGCAAAGTTGAGTTTGCCTTGTGTCGGACGTGTTGTGTGCATGTGCATGTTGTGTGTGTGTGTTTGTGCGTTTTCGTTCGTGCTGTCTGCGTGTGGGTCTGCGTGTGCGCAGTATTGTATGCTTGTGGTTGTGCGTGTTGTGTGTAGTGCGTTCTATGTGTGTTGCATGTGTTTTCGTCAGTTGCGTGTGTGCACTTGTAGGTGCTGTGTCAGTTTTGTGTGTGTGAGATTGTGATTTGTGTGCTGTTGTGTTAGAGAGGCTGTGTGTGTGTGTTTGGCTGTTTGAGTTATGCACGTGATGTGAGATGTGTTGACTGTGTGTGGTTGTGCTTGTTTTGTACGTCTCTTGTGCGCAGTCTGCGGTCTGTGCAGTGTTTATCGCGCGTATTGTGAGCAGTAGCTATGTGCCTGCCTTTCAAGGGTGTGGTGTGTTTATGGTGTCTGTTGTGTGGCGTGTTTCTGTGTTGTGTGTGTGTGCACTGCGTTGTGCTCCTGTGTGAGGATGTATGTGTGGTGTGTCTGTGCGTGATTGTGTGTGTAGTGCGTAGTGTGTGAAATGGGTGCTACTTGTCTTCTTGGTTGGTTATATGTGTTTTGCCCATGGATTTGGGAGTGTCGTGTGTGTTAGGAGTTGTGGTACTTTCTGTGTGTGTCGTGTGCTGTGTTGTTCTGTGATTTGTGTTTGTGCTGTGTGTGTCCTACTCTGTGTGTTCTGTGGTCTGTGTGTTTTGCAAGTTGAGTGAGATATTGCGTGTTAGGACCGATATCTTGTGTATATGTTGCGTGTTTGGCATTGTGCATTCTGCGAGGCTCTGTGTGCTGTATGTTTTATGTGTGTTTGGAGTGATGTGTGCACTGTGTGAAATGTGTGTTGCATAAATTCGGTGTTCTTTCTGTGGTGGTTTGTGTGTGTTTTGCATGGGGGTTGCTATGTGTGTGGTTGTGTTTGACAGGTTGTGTGCGTGGTTGGCTCCTTGAGCAATGAGTGTACTTTGTGATGCGTGTACTGTGTATGGTCAAGCTTGGTCAGTGGGCCTCACTGTGGGTGTTGTGTTCACTCTGAGAACCGTGGTTCATGTGTATAGCGTGCAGTTATGTTCTCGGTGTGATGTGCTGTGCGTTGAGGGACTTCTGCATTCAAGTGCACAGAAGGTAGCCTCTCATGCTTGTCCGTTTTCGCCACAGGTTTGTAATCCTCCAGGAGGGCGTTGTTTCCTGAGGGTGCAAAGAGCCACGTCATCCCTTTAATAGCAAGGCCCTGACGATGCCTTTGTAGTAATCTGTCAGAAACTGCTGCGGGAGAGCCTTGTGCCAAACTCTGCTGGGGAAACAATCCACCGTGCACTGAGGAGACCCTCCCTGAGAGAATACTAGGCTGCTTTCGCCTTGCATGCAACTTGCTCCTACGTGATAAGGAAAACAGTAAACATTGCAGTAGAAGGCGGTCTTCTCTGTACGCCCTCTGTCTCAGAGACCGAAGTGAGCCGCGAATAGGCCTTCGCACTAGCCACACAGGAAGCTGCAGAACAAGATGCTTTGAAATGACAGCAGTGGAGGCAAGCCAGCTATGGATTCAGCTTATGTGAGTGAAAGAAACCAGTGCGGGATGGCCCATCCAAGGAATCATTGAAGCCGTGGCGGTGGAAGTTGAAACTGAGCTTGCAATGTGCTTTCCGTGTCTGTCGTGTGCGCGTGCACTCTAAGCGCCTGAGTGACGTCTGCTGCGCAGAGCTCTGTGTGTGCCGAGCGGCGTGCGCTCGCTTGGGTGGCCATTCGCGTGAGGCCTTGCTGAGGCAGCCTGGCTGTCAGAAAGTTGCCCGCATACAACGAATTCCGCTTGCAAAGTGCTTCCCGTGTCTGCCCTGTGTGCCTGCACTCTAAGCACCTGAGTGGAGTCTGCTGCGCAGAGCTCTGTGTGTGCCGAGCGGCGTGCGCTCGCTTGGGTGGCCATTCGCGTGAGGCCTTGCTGAGGCAGCCTGGCTGTCAGAAAGTTGCCCGCATACAACGAATTCCGCTTGCAATGTGCTTCCCGTGTCTGCCGTGTGTGCCTGCACTCTAAGCGCCTGAGTGGAGTCTGCTGCGCAGAGCTCTGTGTGTGCTGAGCGGCGTGCGCTCGCTTGGGTGGCCATTCGCGCGAGGCCTTGCTGAGGAAGCCTGGCTGTCAGGAAAACGCCCGCATACAACGAATTTAGCTTGGCAGTGCAAAAAGTCGCTTTCGTCTGCTACTACGTGGCCGCTCCAGAGAGGCCCAGGTTGGTCTGTGTGGTATGTAAGCCGGTATCCCATGCCACAGTCTGAGCTTTGAAAACTAAGTGCCCATTGGCTTCAGTCCCCAACCATCATGTCAGCGAGAGGTGTGTGCAAGCTTCTGCAAAGCCTGGTGGCGGATGGGCCCTAAGCGTCAGGGCCGTTGTCCTGCAGAGAAGGATCTGAGGCTGTCTCAGTTCAAGGGATTTCCTGCTCAGCCATATCCAGACTGGCAGCTAAACACTGCTGTGTCAAGGCGAGCTTCTTATACACACTTCTACTCCCAGACACAGGGATACTGTGAAGAGGTCTTCCGCCCAGCCTCAGGGGAAGAGGCGGGGCAAGTTGCTTTCTGTACAGCATTCATTGGAAGCAGGACGTTTGGAGGTTCTGTTCCACAGGCGAAAAGCAGGCAGCACTAGGAGAATCTGTCAAGGAAGCTCCTCTTTATGGCTAGCGAGGCTTAATTCAAACGTGCAATGGAAAATTGTTCTGGGGTAACTGAGCTCTAACTTCACGCTCTAACACTTGCAGCTACTTTCTCCTAACTCATACAGAGTGGAATCGCCAAATACAGAGTAGAATTCTGTTGCGGTACGCTGTGTTCTTGTGTGCTTGGCGATGTATTGCCGACGGCCTGCGGGACCTGCTTGTCTTCTGTGTTGTGTGTTGTCCGTGCTGTGTGTATCTTGTATGTAGTATGTGCGGTATGTGTTCCTCACTGCTTGCTGAGTGCACAGTTCTGTGTATTTTTCACTGTGCTGTGTGTTATGTGAGATGTTGGTATTTGTGAGTGGTGTGTGTTGAGTGGTTCTTCGTGCATTGTACATTTCGCCTTTTTTTGATGAGTTCTCTGTTGGCGGTTGCATATGTTGTGCGTTTGGTGTGTGGCTTCCCGTCTAATGTGTAGTGTGAAATGTGTGTCTGGTCTTTCTGTTGTCTGCTGTGTTGTGTACTGTGTTCTGGGTTGTGCGAGTGCTGTCTTTCGGCTTTCCGTGTGTTGCATACTGGGTCGATGTTGGGTGGGCTGTGTAATTTGAGCACTGTGTGCAAAGTTGAGTTTGCCTTGTGTCGGACGTGTTGTGTGCATGTGCATGTTGTGTGTGTGTGTTTGTGCGTTTTCGTTCGTGCTGTCTGCGTGTGGGTCTGCGTGTGCGCAGTATTGTATGCTTGTGGTTGTGCGTGTTGTGTGTAGTGCGTTCTATGTGTGTTGCATGTGTTTTCGTCAGTTGCGTGTGTGCACTTGTAGGTGCTGTGTCAGTTTTGTGTGTGTGAGATTGTGATTTGTGTGCTGTTGTGTTAGAGAGGCTGTGTGTGTGTGTTTGGCTGTTTGAGTTATGCACGTGATGTGAGATGTGTTGACTGTGTGTGGTTGTGCTTGTTTTGTACGTCTCTTGTGCGCAGTCTGCGGTCTGTGCAGTGTTTATCGCGCGTATTGTGAGCAGTAGCTATGTGCCTGCCTTTCAAGGGTGTGGTGTGTTTATGGTGTCTGTTGTGTGGCGTGTTTCTGTGTTGTGTGTGTGTGCACTGCGTTGTGCTCCTGTGTGAGGATGTATGTGTGGTGTGTCTGTGCGTGATTGTGTGTGTAGTGCGTAGTGTGTGAAATGGGTGCTACTTGTCTTCTTGGTTGGTTATATGTGTTTTGCCCATGGATTTGGGAGTGTCGTGTGTGTTAGGAGTTGTGGTACTTTCTGTGTGTGTCGTGTGCTGTGTTGTTCTGTGATTTGTGTTTGTGCTGTGTGTGTCCTACTCTGTGTGTTCTGTGGTCTGTGTGTTTTGCAAGTTGAGTGAGATATTGCGTGTTAGGACCGATATCTTGTGTATATGTTGCGTGTTTGGCATTGTGCATTCTGCGAGGCTCTGTGTGCTGTATGTTTTATGTGTGTTTGGAGTGATGTGTGCACTGTGTGAAATGTGTGTTGCATAAATTCGGTGTTCTTTCTGTGGTGGTTTGTGTGTGTTTTGCATGGGGGTTGCTATGTGTGTGGTTGTGTTTGACAGGTTGTGTGCGTGGTTGGCTCCTTGAGCAATGAGTGTACTTTGTGATGCGTGTACTGTGTATGGTCAAGCTTGGTCAGTGGGCCTCACTGTGGGTGTTGTGTTCACTCTGAGAACCGTGGTTCATGTGTATAGCGTGCAGTTATGTTCTCGGTGTGATGTGCTGTGCGTTGAGGGACTTCTGCATTCAAGTGCACAGAAGGTAGCCTCTCATGCTTGTCCGTTTTCGCCACAGGTTTGTAATCCTCCAGGAGGGCGTTGTTTCCTGAGGGTGCAAAGAGCCACGTCATCCCTTTAATAGCAAGGCCCTGACGATGCCTTTGTAGTAATCTGTCAGAAACTGCTGCGGGAGAGCCTTGTGCCAAACTCTGCTGGGGAAACAATCCACCGTGCACTGAGGAGACCCTCCCTGAGAGAATACTAGGCTGCTTTCGCCTTGCATGCAACTTGCTCCTACGTGATAAGGAAAACAGTAAACATTGCAGTAGAAGGCGGTCTTCTCTGTACGCCCTCTGTCTCAGAGACCGAAGTGAGCCGCGAATAGGCCTTCGCACTAGCCACACAGGAAGCTGCAGAACAAGATGCTTTGAAATGACAGCAGTGGAGGCAAGCCAGCTATGGATTCAGCTTATGTGAGTGAAAGAAACCAGTGCGGGATGGCCCATCCAAGGAATCATTGAAGCCGTGGCGGTGGAAGTTGAAACTGAGCTTGCAATGTGCTTTCCGTGTCTGTCGTGTGCGCGTGCACTCTAAGCGCCTGAGTGA
This sequence comes from Manis javanica, assembly GCF_040802235.1. Taxonomy (NCBI): domain Eukaryota; kingdom Metazoa; phylum Chordata; class Mammalia; order Pholidota; family Manidae; genus Manis; species Manis javanica. The sequence continues at coordinate 301,574 of NW_027332187.1, read as the reverse complement.
CGTCTGCTGCGCAGAGCTCTGTGTGTGCCGAGCGGCGTGCGCTCGCTTGGGTGGCCATTCGCGTGAGGCCTTGCTGAGGCAGCCTGGCTGTCAGAAAGTTGCCCGCATACAACGAATTCCGCTTGCAAAGTGCTTCCCGTGTCTGCCCTGTGTGCCTGCACTCTAAGCACCTGAGTGGAGTCTGCTGCGCAGAGCTCTGTGTGTGCCGAGCGGCGTGCGCTCGCTTGGGTGGCCATTCGCGTGAGGCCTTGCTGAGGCAGCCTGGCTGTCAGAAAGTTGCCCGCATACAACGAATTCCGCTTGCAATGTGCTTCCCGTGTCTGCCGTGTGTGCCTGCACTCTAAGCGCCTGAGTGGAGTCTGCTGCGCAGAGCTCTGTGTGTGCTGAGCGGCGTGCGCTCGCTTGGGTGGCCATTCGCGCGAGGCCTTGCTGAGGAAGCCTGGCTGTCAGGAAAACGCCCGCATACAACGAATTTAGCTTGGCAGTGCAAAAAGTCGCTTTCGTCTGCTACTACGTGGCCGCTCCAGAGAGGCCCAGGTTGGTCTGTGTGGTATGTAAGCCGGTATCCCATGCCACAGTCTGAGCTTTGAAAACTAAGTGCCCATTGGCTTCAGTCCCCAACCATCATGTCAGCGAGAGGTGTGTGCAAGCTTCTGCAAAGCCTGGTGGCGGATGGGCCCTAAGCGTCAGGGCCGTTGTCCTGCAGAGAAGGATCTGAGGCTGTCTCAGTTCAAGGGATTTCCTGCTCAGCCATATCCAGACTGGCAGCTAAACACTGCTGTGTCAAGGCGAGCTTCTTATACACACTTCTACTCCCAGACACAGGGATACTGTGAAGAGGTCTTCCGCCCAGCCTCAGGGGAAGAGGCGGGGCAAGTTGCTTTCTGTACAGCATTCATTGGAAGCAGGACGTTTGGAGGTTCTGTTCCACAGGCGAAAAGCAGGCAGCACTAGGAGAATCTGTCAAGGAAGCTCCTCTTTATGGCTAGCGAGGCTTAATTCAAACGTGCAATGGAAAATTGTTCTGGGGTAACTGAGCTCTAACTTCACGCTCTAACACTTGCAGCTACTTTCTCCTAACTCATACAGAGTGGAATCGCCAAATACAGAGTAGAATTCTGTTGCGGTACGCTGTGTTCTTGTGTGCTTGGCGATGTATTGCCGACGGCCTGCGGGACCTGCTTGTCTTCTGTGTTGTGTGTTGTCCGTGCTGTGTGTATCTTGTATGTAGTATGTGCGGTATGTGTTCCTCACTGCTTGCTGAGTGCACAGTTCTGTGTATTTTTCACTGTGCTGTGTGTTATGTGAGATGTTGGTATTTGTGAGTGGTGTGTGTTGAGTGGTTCTTCGTGCATTGTACATTTCGCCTTTTTTGATGAGTTCTCTGTTGGCGGTTGCATATGTTGTGCGTTTGGTGTGTGGCTTCCCGTCTAATGTGTAGTGTGAAATGTGTGTCTGGTCTTTCTGTTGTCTGCTGTGTTGTGTACTGTGTTCTGGGTTGTGCGAGTGCTGTCTTTCGGCTTTCCGTGTGTTGCATACTGGGTCGATGTTGGGTGGGCTGTGTAATTTGAGCA